>NC_046607.1:3008438-3246703 GCF_011750605.1 Drosophila busckii | reverse complement strand
CGGCCTGCGCCATTGTTTTGATTCAGTTTGTCAAATTTATATAAAATTTATTACAGCGCACGCATTAAAACTTTCCAACTATGCTTCACAGCATATCCATGGCGGTCAGAAAATGTCTATTTAATGGTGTCAAAATAGCTGAAGGGACTTTCCACTTGGGTATTGTGCGCAATTTATGAGAATGCAGCGCATGCTTCAATGCGCGGGCACAAAGCACAAGGACTCCAACAATAGTGACTGGCTATAAAGCAAAGCAAAGTAAAGTATTCGATGCACATTAAATTAAGTATAAGTTGCAGCCTTAATATCACAGCATGAGTTTGAATTACTTGAAGATTAGATCTAGCGCTCAGCTGCTAGACTTAAGATGTGCACTGATAGACAAAATTTGCAGCAAGCTGTAGCTTAAGTTATCCTAAACAAAAGGTTAAGTACTAATTGCTTTTTATCAATAGTTCAATCTGCAACGAAACACCCACGAAGTTGACTTAGCTTGCTGGCAAAAACTATTTGTTAGCCAGCTCAAATAACTTGGCCGGCAGGTCAGTTGGCTTGGCAAAACACGTGCCATTGTCTCTCAGGGTCAGTTGTCTGGGGCAGGTGATGCGTATAGACGCTGGCATTGTCTAGCCGAGAGCCGAAAGTGCGTGCGCATATGCAAATATTTTCCAAATGCGTTGCAGCTGCAAAATTCAAAACAAAAGCAAAGCGAAGCAACAGGCAGCCTAGCCACAGGATCAAACAGAGTTCAGGTCAGTCAGTGCAAACAAAAGCCAGCAGACTATTTGAATAGCAACGCACTGAACCTGCCTCTCGACTTGGCACTGACTGCCAAGTTCTTGAGATATTTGTTTTATGGTGAAGTAGCCAGAACAGCTGTGTTTTCCACATTTTCCTTTGCCTAACAGCATGAAACATTGCATAATAATAAGACGTCTAGCTGCTCTTAAAAATCACGACAGAGTGTGAATTGCTGTTGGATTTATGGCAATAGGTTTATAATAGAGCAGAGCGCTCAGCTGCTGCCAAGAATGCAGCCTAAGGCCAAAGGATTTAGCTACAGCACGTAAGATTTTGAATTCATAGAATCAAAGCATGAACAATGATATCAACGTCAAGCTCAACTCGCACAATTAGTTAGCTCAAACAAATCGCGTCTTTTATGCAAACAGCCAGATCGAAAACAAACAGCGCCACTGTCAATGTCAAACAATAGGCGCCCAAGTCTGCTAATCGAAATAAAGGATTTCAATTCACAATAGCCTCGAAAGACAGTTCTGGGTCATGTTTGCGCAAAACTCAGCTCGACAATTGTGACAATTGGCCAAGAGGTGCAGCTTGTCAAAGGCTTATCAATTTCTATGTGCGGGGCAAGCTGCAAAAATGTTTGTCAAAATTGTATAAATTTTAGCGTGAATTGCGCATAAATCTAATCAATTATTTGCACTTTAAATAAGTTGTCGAGTGCCTGCATTGATGTTGCAAAAACATTTGTGGGTGCGAGTTGCAAATACAGCTGTCTATGCTATGAGGGATAAAAGGGTGAGCCGAGTGTATGACTTAATATCAGCACATAATGCATTAAATACATTTTATTTGTATGCTGAAACAGCTGTCAAATGCTGTGCAATGTAAACTAATAAAATAATAGAAAATACGCGCAAAATACGAGCAGCATTATTTACTTTTAATTATTTGTTTAATTTTAATATGCATGTAAATTTAAAACGAATTTATTTAGAACTTATAAAAAGGTCTCTGCTTCAAACTCTTATGAAAATTAAAATTATATAATAAATGTATAAAATTATAAAAATAGTTTATAGTTATTTTTGTAAATTCGTATACACTGCGAAAGTTAAAAACAAATTTATGTAGAACTGTTAAAAAGTCTTTACGAATTAATACTCGAATATATTCTCAGAGTTCTCTCGCTGCTTTTAACTCTTGTGCTAAATATTGTTTTATAAAAAATGTATATTAATATTAATTTACATATTTGTTATTATATTATAATTCAGTTGTCAGTCAACTGTATTTCCATATTAACATAACTTATTGTTGCAAATGGGCCATATGCATTTCAAAATATATTTTATCTGCATTAAATTATTTATTAAGTAAACTTAGTTATAAAACATGTGCCGCCTTACCTGAGCTGCATTTAAAATGAAGACCTTGAGTGCTTTTAAAACTATTGAACCATCAAAGGCAGGAGCAGCTATCTCGACATGTTTCAGCTGTTGAGTGTGGACAATGCGGAGACGCAGAGACTTTAAGCATGATTATGATTCCTTGATTCCTGTGCAGACAATAGTTCATAGTTGCTCAGCATTGTGCGTTAGTTACTTGATCAATGCTGCAGACGCACAAAAAACAGCTCGCAAAGCATAAAAAGCAGCAGGACGTTGAAGACAAGGTGCGGGTGTACAGGAGAAAAATAAAACACAAAACAATAAAAAAAATAGTGAGCAGATCATGCGTGGTGTTATTTCATTATTTTTTTCATTTTGCTTGCAGCCTGTTGAGGAAACATCTGCCCCGCTCAATTCTCGTTTGTTGTCTCTCTGCCTGGCATTGTTGCTGTCATACGCATGCACACGCAGGACACTTGGAACAGGATACTTACACAGCAAGCTAAAGAGAGAAAAAACACAAGTAAAACGAAGACCAACATAAAAAACATGAACTACAAAAACACACACATGCACATATGTGTGTGTATCTGCTCGTATGCATAGCTCAGCAGAAGGTCCTTTGGCTGTACAAGTAAAAATAGACTCAGTAGAACAATGTCAAGGTCAAGCGCGTGCCGTTTGCGCACACGATTTTTTAATGGAAAAAATCAGAAAATTTAAAACGCAGGATATGCGTATCCTGCTTTAGTTGTATGTACCATGTGCCATGTCGCAGCAGCGCAGCAGCGCAGCAGCTGCTGTCACTAACGCTCTGATCCTGTCATTTCATTTTTGGAGCGTGCGTGTCCTTATTATGATCACATTATTTCCACATGCTAAAAGTGCCCAAAAAACTACTCAAAAGAAATTAAATTTCATAAGAAAAAATGATGAGTTTGTAGTATTTTTTAAAATAGAATTTCCTGCACATCTGCGCCAATTAGCATATGCGACTTTAAAGTCTTTAAGCTCTTGAGCAACTATTGTCCTGTGCACCCACGAGCAGCTGCAATCCTTTCGCATGTGTGCGCTGTTTCTAATGCAAAATGTTGATCCTGTGACAACATAGCAAACAATAGGCTTAAGCCTTGCCAGCTACTCGTCATATTAGATGCTCGCATTGTTGCAACAATGTTGGCTTAAGCCTTTGACAATTCGCTAACAGCAAAATGGTTGCCAATTCAAATTAGTTAGAAATTCCAAGCATCATTAGAACGCTTGATTAAAATCTATATGAAGAAAATTCAAATGAAACGTAGTTAGTTGTAAAATCATTTGTTCGCTGGCATTTCCAATTTATCTAACAGCAAGACATGCTTTCTTTTTTTTATGGCACGTCTGACCATGCGTCCATGTCCTTGGGCCAGTCTATAGATAATCTCTAATCGCGCGTCACGCTGGCAACACACAAAGTCCTGGGGCCGGGGCTCATTTAAGACGCTTCGCTTCGACTGCGCGATAAGCATCGGTGCAGGTTCAAGCTGACAGTCCAGGCGGGCAGCAGGTAAAAGTTGTAGTTGGACACGCTATTGTCCTGCACGATTTGCTGTCCTGGCAGCCGGCAGTTCTTAATCGTATACTTAAAATGTTGCAATGTGCATTGTATAATTTATATCATAATTTTGTATGCATTGTCTGCGTGTCCTTGCAGCCTTAACTGTTGCATGGACTTATCTTGATTACACGTGGCGCTCTTAGCTTGAAATTATAAAAAAGTTCTTAAGAATTTCTTTTGTAAATAGATCATGGGCATCACCTTTCACCTTTTGGCGAAGAGCGCAATCATTTCCGTTCATGCAAATTATGCGAAACGTTAAACCTGTTGATCCTTTGAACCTTGCCGGATATAGGCCCACCTATAATTTGCAGAAATCTTTAACGATTAGTTACAAAAGACGCACAAACTTCCGGTCTGCGAAACTGAGCCGATGCGTATTATTCTGTCTTTGTACCTGTCTCAGCAACAGATGCACAGCAAACAGACGCACAACAAGGATACGGAAGCAGCAGCAGTCTCGCGGCCTGAGAATCAAAACAAAACTGCAAATGAGTCGAACAAACGTAAATGCCACCAGTACCAATGCTCAACAATCAACAATCTGTGATCTGCGTACCCAATTCCATTCTACTTGCAACTGCAACAGTTGTCCCTACAAAAAAACAACTCAAAATCACAACTGTTCATTCTGTTCGACTGAATTTATTTACATTTTTAAAAGCAAAGTGTTTTTTTTTTACTATGCACTCGCCATGTGTGAAGATCATTAAAACTGCTGGCTGCGGTTTTATAATGTCAAACATGTGTCTATGCTGGTCCTTTAAGGGATAACAATGCGCTGCTACATTTGCTGCTTATTTAAATTAGTTGAAGGGACTGTAAAGGGGGAAAAGAAAACGTAATACTTTTTATTTACTTGAGCACAATATGAAGAGTACATAGAAATAGAAAATAAAATAGTTAACAATCAATGCAGAGCGTAAATAGCTTTTTAAAATAAATAAAATAAGATTCGAAAGATTTTTTCATTATTTCATGTTATATTCTATGCATTGCCTTTCAGGACTGAAACCTGCTCAAAAGATTATTCAATTTCTTATTTCATATTATATAAAATATCTACGCAAGCATTAAAACTTTTGAAATCGTTTAAGCAGCTAACTGAATTTTTATTAGAACTCTAACTAAGCGGCAATAGGTTTTTTAACCTTTCAAAATTCTACAATAAATCTAATCTTAATAGAGTTGAGGATTAAGCATTGTAATAAAAACCGAAATTCATGTCTTTTTTTTTGCATTGTTTTAAATTTATTTTAGCACTAAGATATATGCTTCATATATAGTTAGCCTTGACTTCTAGCTTTAGCACTCATTTCTCAACCTAGTTTACAGGCATTGTCTTGGCTTAGCATTCAATCTTTTGGATTGTCTTCGGGGGCACATTAAAAGTCAGCGCACAACGCGGATGAAACAACAAAAATGGAGCAGTTCCAAATACGATTTAAAATGCTTGTGGCGCATGGATTGCGTGTAAGGATGCAGTCTGCATTGCTGATTGAAATTAAAAGCTGATAAAATTTAAATGTAGCGAATAAAATGATGAAATTATGGTGCCATAATTTCTGGCAATCCAAAAGCTCGAGCTCGAACTGTGTGCGTTGCTGCTTTGGGGGATGTGGGAATGTCGGGCGTGATGATTGCATTTTAATGGTTAAATTAAAAAACAATGCTTGTCCAGTTGCACGTACAATGTACTTAAATTAAGCCGAGAGAACACCAAGCTATAGAAAGACAAAAACTGTCGATCGAACACCGATCGTGAGAATGAAAATGGCGACAATGTTGTCGATTAGGCGATGGCGACGACGACGGCAACGACAACGGCAACGGCAACGGATTCGTCGGCGTCAACTTGAACCCCATAAATCTTCATAAGCTTGTCACGTTTCGAGTGCAACAGCTACTCGTAAATATCACTAAAGACGGCGATGACGCAGCTAACCAAAAAAAGAAGCCAGCTCCCTGCAGATTAACAATTATTTTGACATAAAACCATCGCACGCTCCCAAAGCCCAATCCCCAAGCCCCAAGCTCGTCGAGTGTCCAACTGCTCAATAGTCCATGGCAAATCGTGAGTGTGCCAATGGCGGTGACACATACGTGCCGCGATTTTCGGCGATTGTTGATGTTTTCTGGACTACCGTTGGCCAAGTCAAGACAATTTGGGTGTCATTTGTAAGCGCGACACGTGTTTGCATTTGGTAGAAACATTCAATGAAATTTTTGGTCATAAAACTTGTTGTTTATCGTAAATACGTTTACGGCAATTTGCATATCGGAAATGTTGACAAGAGAGTTCAACAACATGCGACAACTGCCTGCCTAGTTGGCCAATTTGCGAGAGAGTGAAAGATGCGTTCGAAGCTTATTTAAATGCTGACAAAGCGCCAATTAATCTCTACTACATAAAACAGTTTATGTAGCTATTTTGTTTTCTCAGTGAAATTTTCCCAGGCCTGACAGTGAAATGGAAAACTTGTCTGCGACACTGACACTGACAGTGACAGCAACGGCTTTGGCAATAAGTAGACCAGGCCGTGGTCTGGCGTTGGTGCGGTCAATTGAAAAAACAAACACAGGCATTTAGATTGACATCTTCATCATAAATAAAAGTGAAAAAAACTTGTGGGGCAATGTGGCAAGTGAATGCCAATTAAGTAAGCAAATAGCCAACAATCTGCGCTGGCCAATTGCAGGCGGCTTTGGGCTAAAGACTAGCTGCTGGCCAGTTAGTTGTTGTCATAATTACGTTTAAATATCGCGCACACCCGCTAATCGAACAAGCATACACACAGCAAAGAGTCTGTGGGCTGCCAACGTGACGCATACTTAATTATCATTGCATGTTGGGCACGCCCGCTGCAGCAGCGCTAGGTGTTAACAAATTCATTTCACTCAATAATCTTCTCTGCAAACTGTAACTGGTTTAACCAGCGACAGCAACAGCCAAAGCAACAACAACAGCAACAACAACAACACGTAGTTGCTGCCTCCTTAATCTACACTCGCAGAGGCGGCAACATTATTTGCATGCTGATTAGCCTTCAACGTCAGACAGGTTGCTACACATTGCCCCAGTGCTGCCAACTCCCATCTACCATCTCCAACTTCAAGTTGGAGTTAATCTATTAGCAGCGCTGACTGTTGCCCGCTGCTGCTGTTGCTGTTGCTGCTGCTGGTCCAATTTTCAACACTTTTGACGTGCTGTTAATTGATTTAGAGTGCAGTTTGTGTCTTGGCTCTGTCTATGATTATATATTGTATAGCGCCACTCACTGTGCTCGCTTGTTATGGCCACTGGTAATTGTTGGCCAACTCGCCAGTACGTGCGGTCAGTGGGAAAATCGTTCACTCGCTCAAACGCTCAATCGTGCTGAATTGACAACTCTATTAGCTTTAGCCCACCTGATTGTCTGACTGACTGTCCGTCCGTCTGTCTGTCTGTTGTGTGTGGGTGTGCAAGCATTTTACTCAATTTAAACTAATTTGTGTAGCAACTGTACATAGCCAACTGCATTCCAATTAACTGCTCGAAATTTCTTTGCTGCCAAAAAATGTTTTCCATTTGTACAGTTCAGGCAAAAACAGTTTCACTCGAACACCTTGCACTGGCATCAAATTCTGTGCGAACGAATAAGAGGAACGAAAAAAATCTGGAACATGTGCAGCAGCCATGAGCAACAGATTGCCAGAACCAATGCGTTGGCGTTGGCATTGGAGGGTCCTTTTGTGTATGGAGTGCAACAAATGAAACGAATGCTCAGAAAACATTTGGCAGTTGGTCTGCCTGCACAGCAGGTACTTTTTAAGGATAATACAGATGCATCCTGTGTGCGCGCAACAGGCTGCAGCCGCCGCCGCCGCCGCCGTCGCTAGTCCAAATGCATTTTCTTTTTTACCATGCCAAACAGATTTACTTTTGTTATTGCTTTTTAGTTTTGGGCCTGACAGCTGCTACAAACGAACCTGCTGATTGCAACAAAATGGTTGCAATCACAGCAGACGCTGCTTAGCTCGAAAGAATGTTGCTGCTTGCCCTTAGAACTAACTGTTGCTTGTTTTTAAAGCGACGGCAACAGTTGCTGCTACATGTAAATTGCCAGACTTGGGTGTGTGCAAAGTATTAAATATATGCCAAATGCATGCCAATATCTTCTGCTATTGCTATTTAACTTCTTTGGCTATTTGTCGTGCGTGGGCGTTGCTCGATTGTCGTTTTAAAGGCGTTCACATTTAATAGTCAATTCCAATGAATTTACAATTGCAGACTGTACCTACATACATATGTATAGATTTATTTACTTAATGTTTGATTCATGTCTTGATTGTCTACAAGGCTGAAGGTGTAATTCAGTTGACGTTATTCAAATGGAATTTGAGCAGCAACATTATGAAAAAAGATAGAAGAGAAAACAATCACAAATTAAAAGTAGTGGTGGATATATAAATATAAATATATTTTTGTTTAAAATTATTTGCTAACTATTTCAACATATAAGTATTGGTCATCTCAAAGCTTTTAGTTATAAATCCATTTGTAAATATTTCCAATTACACATTAGCCAAAGACACACATGTGAATGCAAATTGAATTCAACATTTAAAAAGATGTAATGTAAATAATTTTTAATACATTTAATTTAGAATTTGAATTGTTGGACATAACATTTATATAGCGCACTAGCTCATACTTTATTTTATGCATTGATTCTCCAACTTTTACTTGAAGCTGACTTCTTTCTCCTCGCTTAATTGCCCACATTAAGCGTAAATTATAAAGGGAAAAAAGCAACACTGGAATGAATTTATCGAGTGGAATGTTTTGTGGCATGTTGCCGTCGCGGTTGCCACACACGAGTCGCAGACGTTGAATCAAAAAAAAAAACACCAAAATCTGGGCAGCAAACTAAAGCGTAAAGCGAACCTGATGCCATGGCGACAGTTGTTGCAGTTGATGAACTGCGACCGTCTGCTGCTGCTGCAGCCAGCGCCAGGGTATTGAAATTGTTTTTTATTCACTGCTTTAGTATTTTGTAGTTGTTGTTGTTGTTGCAGGCGACACTTAATGCGCCGCCGCGAAGCCAATCAAAAGCAGCGCGAGAGGGCAGACACATTTTTGGGGCTCGACTTTGCTGCATGCATAAATAAATGATAAGCGTGTGGTTTTTAATTACACAATGTCAGGTCAGCATTTACTTTTTCTTGTATTTTTTTAGCTGCACATATGGCACGCGCACTAATAGTTGGCAGACTTAGCAGACTTAGTTTATTGACTCTTTAGGCAGCTGCTGAGCTGAGCATCTGAGGCAGAGCGGGTCGAAAGTTTGCCCAGCGTTGTTAACATTACGCAAACATGCCGCAAAAGGACGACGTTTCCTTCTTAAAGTGCAAGATGACTTTTGTGTTTCATTGTTGGCTGGCTGGCTGGCAAAAGAAAATTGTCGTTCCACCCCATACACAGTAGTAATGTCCTTTGTCTGCCCGTTTGCCTTGATATATTTTGTACAATTTATTTAACGATTTTTATGCTCCTTTGTTGAT
This sequence comes from Drosophila busckii, assembly GCF_011750605.1. NCBI lineage: Eukaryota > Metazoa > Arthropoda > Insecta > Diptera > Drosophilidae > Drosophila > Drosophila busckii. Next base: position 3,237,427 of record NC_046607.1, on the reverse strand, counting down.
TTGCCATGGCTGTTAAATTGATGGATTGCTGTGCGACTTTTGACACCACATACAATTGCATTTCCCTGCAGACGGTTCGGAAAATCTTGAATGCCAAATCTTACGCGAGCATAAATAATGCGATTCCCGTTGGGAACGAGAACGGGCCCCTCCCTCTCTGACTGCTAACAACATGTGCTCAGTTTACGTCTTGTATTTGCTTAGCCAAATCAAAATTGACATTTATGTATTTTTTTAAAGACATTCTTTTTGATTTTGTTAGATTTATTTCAGAAAAAAACTATGCGCTAATTAGTTAAATTTGTATGTAATTGAAGCGCCAAGCTGAAATTATATCAATTTCAATTCATGCAAATATTTTCCATTAGGAAAATTTATGTACTAAACTTAAATTATATTTCTTATATTAAAACTCTTGAGTTCTGCACAATTTTTAGGCATTCAAATGTATTGGATTGCCGCTTTATATATAAAGCTAGTTCTATATCATTAATATTCAATAGCATTTCATTTAATTTGAACTACATTCGATTTCCAAAGTTGCTCTTGTAGCTTCAAACGGATGCAACCACTTGAGAAATCCACCTGCAATCCAGAATGACGTTTCACTGCCAAGTTGGCAACAATCTGCATCTGCAATCGCTCTGCCCCTCATCGTCCCCTATCGCTCTGTCAAGTGGCTTGGATGTCTGCCCGCTGGCGTTTCTTGATATATTTTTATACGTAAGCCTTACGCACACTTATGTTTTAATTTCGCTGCTGCCTCAGTCTTTCTCGCTCTGTATCGTTGATGTTTCTGCTTGAACTAACTGCAGATTACCCAAGTTAAGCCCTTAAGTGTGTTCCATATCAGGTTTATCATTAACCCAGTCTTGTTGTTGCCATATCGCTTGACTGCCCCGTTTGCCGGCGAACGAACGAACGTATCGATACAACGGATTAAATATATCATTTTTGCCTGTTTAATGAAAGGGGCTGTGTCGCTGCAATACAAACTAACACCTGAAAATTGCAACCTGTTCACAACAACAACAACAACGATAAGTTTTGGGGCAACTTTATGATGAAAGTTGTATATACGGGGGTTGAAAATATAGCAGGCGTAATGATTGATATTGAGGAAATTGTCTTGTGGCTAAGCACTGCTAAAAATTTGTTGAATATAAAATACAAAAATGATTTAGATTTAATAAAAGTTTTTCTTTTGAAGTGCAAACTTTTTCGCTCAGTGCTGTTAAATGTTGCTGTTTTGCTGCCGCTTACGATACAATATCGATAATAAAGTCCTTAGTATGAAATTAACAATTAAACAGGCAGCAAACCATACAGGGTGCCTTGACTTAAACATTAACCATATATCAATAGTTTATTTATATATTTTTAAATTTTATAATGAAGCAATATTTGCATAATTTACCAAAATTGCTGCTTGTTCTGCCCATGATGTGTTATGTTTTAAATGTATATATACAAAATGAATCGGAAGATCTCAAGCGTCGCAAGCAGCAGGGTAAGTTAGTTAGCATATAGTTTAATGATAGCTTAAGCATCTTAACTTTAACAGCCGAGCTAGCCAAATCAAAGAATGAGAAATAAGCAGTCAGGGCATCCTGTATGTCAGCGGCTGCAACTTCAATTTTTTTCATTTATTGCAAGGAAGTAAATGTACACAAATTACCCTCGGCCAGCGACTTATCGACGAGCACGGATAATGACGACAGCGCAGCAAAAAGCACAACACAACTGAAACGGAAACAGAAGTCAAGGTGCAACGCGAAATCCATACACCTGTTCCTAACCGTCGTTGCCACGTTTGGCCACAGTGAGTGTAGAAAGCGTAGAAATCGTATGCAGGATGAGCAGACACAAAAATCGAATGTGCAACATATATTTGGGTTAATTTTTCGAATGGCAAGCTGCAAGCGGATCTAAGCAGAAGGGTGAATATTTGGTCATTGGTCACGCAGCGTTGCACACACACACAGTTTGTTGCACGTTGCATGTGGCAGGCGACACAAAATGCAAGCATATCAAAATTAATAAAAAGTATACACGCTTGGGCCGTTAATGAGCAGTCAGCCAGTCAGCCAGTCAGCCAGCCAGCCAGCCCAGCCCAATGTGATATGCATCTGCAACAGGTCAATGCTGCAGCTGCAGCTGCAACTGCAACAAGTTACAGTTACATTTCAGGGCTGTGGATTTGCACACAAAATTGTATTTTAATTGTCGCTGTTAATTGTGAAATGTAATTTTGGCTCACATTATTTACATTTTATTCATAACTTGAGTGCGCTTAGCTTAAGTTTATAGTTTTTATTGACTGCCACACATTGTTGTTGCACCTGCTGAATTAGAATTAATGCGCCACGAAGGGGTTAGTTGCTTCCCTTTGCTGCTCAGTAGCTCCTGAAGCGTTCGCTTCGTTGCTGTTTTAATTATGGCTCGTCTGCATTTTTGTTATTTATTATCTATTCATCACGAGAGGGTTGCATATTCCGTCTCTCTTTGGCTGCATGCAACACATGAAAGTGAATCTATAATTAAGAAAGTTAACGCTGATAACAATGAAATTGAGAAACTTTCTTATAATTAGCGGCATTTCATTACAATTTAAAATTCAGCTACAATTTTGTATTATGCGCCAAGGCGTAGCCAATCAAATTTATAGCTAGAAATAATTTATATTGTAAGCCAAGATACATATATAGCTATGCATATAGAAAGAATTTCTTATATTTCTACAATTTATAGTCGTATGACTCAAGCTACTTTATGACGTAATAAGCGCAATTATGAATATGAGTTGCCGTTAACAGCGCACCCTACCGCAAAACAAAAGACTTAAGCCACAAACTTCCGTTCGCATTGATACCCAAGTGCATACAACTAAATTATAACCCAAGGGTTCAACCCAAGGCGTATTACATATTACTTAATCATACATTAGCTACCAAAAAAGAAACTGCTTGACAGACAGACAGACCGAGGCTAGTGCACCTTGCGCTGTTTATTTGGCAGCATGAAAAATTAAAATGACAGTCGAGCTGTGCAAAAATATATGCCAATGTCCAAAATATACGTTTGTGTGTATTTTTGGGCAATGCGTCAGTTGCAATTAAAGTGACAGCATACGAAGCGGAGCGACAACCTGCAACTGTCAAAATGTCTTTGGCTACCACGAATGCAATGGCAGCGGGAGCGGCAGTGGCAAAAACTGTCAGCAGTCAGTGTTGAGTGGACAGACGAAGAGACAAATGTGTCGCCATATAAATTCAATAAATTATGAGAGGCCCTGGCGCTGCGGCTGCTGCTGCCAGTTGCATAATACATATTCTAAGTACACTAGCAGGATGGACTTGACGCAGGACTGACGAGTGTCAAGCTCGATGACTGTCGAACCGGTTGGCCACTTGCGTTGACCACAACATGGACACTGTGTCCTTAGGGATTATGCGCTGCGTCTGTATTTGGCGTTGATTGATTTAACTGCTGGAGGAGCAGCAGGTTGTTTAATGAATTAATTGAGTTTGTTCATAATTAAATTTGCACGTTTTAAGTTTTTTAGCTGTTTAAATTTATGAGCTTTTAATTATTTTTGTAATTAAAGCTGCTGGCTGCATTCACACGTATTTCCTCACAACAGGATCAACAGGATATGCTGCTCATTTGTCAGTTGGCTAGCGTTAAATCGAGTAAGCCGAAACACACACACACAGGCTGCTTAACTTGTAGCCAGTTAAGCAAAACAAAAGACTTGAGCAACAAACTTGTTTTTCCTTCGCTTCAACTTCAATAATTTTTTTTGGCAGCTGCTTTCTTGCAAGCGAACATTATTTTTTATACTTTTAATTACAAGTCTGAAGCATTACTTTTCTTTCTCCTGCTCAGCACAATGAACTAGCTCAGGTGCAATGCCAGCGCATTGTTCTATTTTCGATGAACGAATTAAACAAAAAACTGTCATTTTCGAAAACTCAATTGTTTGGAAACTCTACCTGCTAAATGAAACTTCCCCAAATAAAAAAAGTATATTTCGTGCGTGAGGCTTGCACGCAGCTGAGAATGAACGGGACTGCAGCAACAGATCTGTGGCTCTTTCTCTTGTGTTAAAACTGAGTATAGGTTTTGTTTTTTTGCAGGTGGACATCACAAAATATTCTCAGGCTCTGGCTCAGCTCAGGCTCAGAGCTAGTGTTTTGTTTTGTTTTGTGTTGGGTTACGGTTATAAAACAGTTTTTAAGTTTGCCAAACGTGGGAACAAAATTTCATTTTACTTTTGCTTAGAACAATTTCAAATTCAATTCAAGTGAAATGCTAGTTACAATAGAAAACTCAACTTTGCACTTTTCTAGCGCTAGAGCAAGTCACTAAGCTCTATTTGTCTATCGGCAATCAAATGACTTGGCAAGTTTAGCATTTGACTCTGAGCATTCAACTTTTAATTGTTTGCAAATTAGCTAATTAGGAGCAGTAAAAAAAATATTATTACAATTTTAATTGGAGCCACATGTATTCGCATTGTGTGCCCCCCAAAAATTAAAACTCACAGGTGAGTAACCCTCAATGTTCAAGGGGGCGGCCATTTCAAACTGTTTGCTTACGCATTTCCGCAATTTGGGGCAGCTGTAGCGGATCAGTGGCAAGATAAGCTCACCAAAAGACAAAAGACACCCATAACCATAAGAAAATTAAGCAAAAACATTTCGAAAGCAAAAACAATGAGGCTCAGCGCTCTGGTACAAACTTAATTGAGATGTTCGGCGCTGTGGTTCATGTGGAGCGGCCCCGCTGCATGGCTGCTGCTGCTGCTGCTGTTTGTCGTAATCGTTAAAGACTTAATTTATTTATTAGTCGGCAATGTTTTACGGCTCCATTGTTACAGCGCATAGCCACACACTAAAAATATAATATTCATTATATAGCAGCAAATATATTAAGCGTGTATGCTAAAAATATTAAAGCTTAGCTCTCTTGCTCTTGCTCAATTGCAAAGCAGCTGGCCCGGCTAATTAGAAACCATCTTTGCTGGCGGCTGACCTCTAGCTTCGAAAACGAGGCGTTTCCCTTTTTCGCTTTTATGACTCTGTTTCGTGTTGGCTCCGAGTTGAGTTTTATGATGATATATCCACAGATTTTGCACCTTATGAGAAAAAAGAAAAATCTTCAGCGACCGCTATGTGGTCGTCGTCTCATCTGCCGCCGCCGACAACAGCAACAGCGACGTTGCTGCCAATCTTGTTAAGTCTGCTGCTGCCAACAACATTGACACTTTGTTGCGCTTGCTCGCAGTCTCTCCCCCCACCTTCTGCCTGGCCATAAACTGCGGCCACTTGCTTAGCTCTGCTCTTTGTACATTTGAAAGTCCGTTTGGCTGTCAAAAGCGTTAATTTTTAAGTGCCTAGTGAGAGTTTTGGTCGCTGAACTGAGCTGCTTTCATGCAGCTGCTGCTGTTGCTGCTGCTGCTGCCATGGACCCGCTCAACGACAACTAACTATCATCTATGTATGTATGTATGTTGAGCTTAATGAGTGCACGGGTTCAAGTGCCAAGTGTCTTTACTATTTTTTTACGAGTATTTGACGCATTCTTTTTGAAAACTTGAGCCCATTAATTTGTTGCTTGTCATTAGCAGCGGAATTGGGCTGTTAGTCCAGCATATTCTGTCGCAAGTTCACCCTTTTGGCAACTGAACAGTTAGGCTTGAGCTTAATTTGGTAATCCTACAATTGGTTGACTTCAAACCTGCGGATTCGCGTTTCCATTTGACATTTGTATATTGAGAACAGAAATTCTGATTTTTATGCAGAATTGCTCTTAATTAGTCACTGATGATCTAATAAAATATTAGAATAATATTCCGTACTAAGCAATAAATCAGAAAAACAGATTGACCATTTACTTTTATTTTAATTGATTTTAGCAATGCCAACAGCTTAAATTAGTGTATTAAACCATTCTTAATGTAGAATACTAAACAAAGTAAACCTAAAAGCATCCTTAATATTTTAATATCTATTTAAAAATATTTTTCATTGTAAGTTGAGCAAATGTTTATTAAATTAAATGTTTATTTGATTATTAGTTGAGTTCTTATATTTGACATAAAACAAAGTAATCAACTCTTATTTTACATTTTATTATAATTATTTGCCTTTTACTTCCATTAGCAAACAAGCAAAGCATTGTTTCAGCCATTCAGACATGCATTAAAATATTTACATAGCTTTAGTCCGCTGTGTTGTTGTAAAGTTGCAAATAAAATGTTTCCCAAAATTGCTGCTAAAAATTCACTTGGCCTGAGAACATGACAACACATATGTATCAATGTGTGTGTGTGTGTTGTGCTTCATATTTAATTATTTCAAAAATTGCATTTCATTTTATATCATTCCGAAAGAGCTGTGAGCGTATGTCGTTAATTTGGCAAAGAGCAGCCCAACCAACCAACCATGACATGCCAAAAGAGGGCGGAAAGAAAGGTCTGAAGTCTTGGCCATAGCAGCAACCGTTGTTGATTGCCAACAAGTTGGAGGAAATATTTTTGCGAGTTACCGTTATTTTTGCTTCATATAAATATGTACATGGCGGCTGGCATGTTTGTGAATTTATATATTTTTATTTTCTCAAGCGCATGTCAGCGGCAATTTCTTCATTTTATTTTGCGCCTGCAACATGACAACAGAGAGAGACAGAGAGAGACAGCGAGAGTGAGTGAGAGCAGCAGCTCTAATAAACTCAATTAAGCGAACAGAGTGCGCGTGTCGGGCTTTTCGGCAAGTGCTGATGATTGCCGGACAGAGTACAAGGCATTTAATTGAAGCCAACGGACTCGCAAGTTGACAATGTTGAATTTTGTTGGTGGCAACTCTGTTGTTGCGTTGAATGCAAATTTTTGTGCTAGCCCCACGATGCGATCGCTGTGTGCACACGTTACGTAGCTTTGCTTGTATATATGAGCCAAACGCATTATCATCACCATAATTCAAATGCTGGCTCTGGCTAAGACATTGCATGACTCAACAGCATCAGATAAATGCCAGTGGAAAAATTGTTAACGTTTTGCCCGCAACCACAGAAATATGAAAAAGAAATGCAAACTGTGTTTTACGTAGAACGGTAGCCGCTGCTGTTGACACTTTTGCATTCACAGCCTTGGACAATGTATCATCGTGGCCGTTGATAGGCCAAAGCTGCTGCTACTGCTGCCGCTGCGCTCAGCTTGGCGTGAATGAAAAATAAGGCATGCAAAAAGTCGAAATCCCCCAATCTCAAATCGCTGCCAAACAAAAGCAACGCAATATTGTGCATAAGACTATGACTAGGCACACACACACACACACACATATAAAGAAAAGTCTGCGCAACTCACAGCATGCGCCAATTTCTTAGGAAACCAACCCATGGTGTCCCAGTCGATGGGCTCAACTGTTGTAAACAGCAGCCAAATATTGCCACTGTTTTGTATTTTAGCTGTGTGTGCATGTGTGTGTGTGAGTTATATGCTGGTTGCTTTGTTCTCTTGACTCTTGTGTTGACATTATTTGGGCAATGGACAGATGTGGGTGTCAAGGGAGCCTCTGCAGATTTATTTATTGTTCGAGTTGCTTGAATGCCAAGAAAGTTGGCAGCTATAGAAAATATTTGTAATATTTATAATACTTCTGACTTTTACCTTTTTATGGTAATTACAGTAAGAATTATATATATGCACTAATCTGAAGCTCAAATATTTATTATTGATTGGAGAAATAAAATCGCATTGCTTTAAATTTAAATTTCCCTAACCTTTTTTTAGTTTTCAATGCAATTCTTCATTGCTTTTGTTCTCAATTTTTATGGATGAATATAAAAAATAGTATAAAATATTAGAAAAGTTTGTTCAATAGTATATTGCTTTAATATACTTTTATATATATGTCTATTACTTTTGCTGATTATTTTTATTTTCTTTATGAACATCTGCGCATTTATTATCTGCTTGACTCTTAGCCAATCAAAAGCTGCGCGAATTGTCTCACATTTTTCATAAGTTTCTGTTAACTGCTCCCAATTAATCATCAAAGGGGCGTTTCTCTCACATTATCACTGCTACTTGCCCCACAGACGTATCGATTGCATGCAGCACTCACTCACTCTCTCTGCCACTGTTGCTGTCTCTTTCTTTTTGGGTAGCATAACTCAGTGGCACAATGCGCTGACAGTTATCTGCTTGGCTTGGGTTGCTTGTCGTCGTAACTTATTGTCCTATGCAATTGTCAACAGGACAACGCCTTGGTAGCTGGCAAAACAAACAGTCAATAAGGCGAGCGCAACAATAGAAAAGAGCAACATTGTGCGTTTCTGTTTGAGCAGCGTCAAATGTTGCAACAATGGTCACATTTATTTCCCAGTACTCCTACTCCGGCCATTTCCTTGCGATGATGCATTAGTGTGGCAAACTAACGGCATATGCATGGAGCATATCAAATGGTCAATTGAAAGACTTGAAACAAAAGACTTAGGCAACGAACCTGCAGCGCTCGCCTAATTTTTCGTCAGCCACACATATTTTAGGCTTTTTAACGATTAGCTCAAGCTCATTTCTACAGGCTGTCGACCCTTTCACTTCACAGCACTTCACGCCACTTAATCGCACAGCGTACGTGTCTTGCCACACAATGCCGAGCTTAAGCTCGCTGAACAAACTATGAAAAGATAAAGAAATATAAGCAAGCAAATGTGTAATAATAATAAATAAGCAAAGTAAAAAGATTTATTATATTTAATGCACGCATTTAGCGCCACTTAAGCAGCCACCGTGTGGCCACAACAAAAATGCCCAAGCAGGAAGTCAACATAATTCTCATAAATATCAATAATGTTTTTTGTTCAGCTTTCGCTTGTTGTTGTTGTTGCTGTTTTTTCTTGCTGCTGCTGCTGCTCTTGCGCTTGTAATGATTGTTATGTTTATATTTAGTTCATAGAGAACGCCGTGAGAGTAACTCGTTGCCTTGCTGCAGCAGCAGCGCCAAACTTCAAATGACAACACAGAGAGACAGACACAAGCACAAGCTGCAAGCAACAACAACAACAATAGCAACAACAGCTAGTACTAATAATAACCATAATAATAACAACAAGCAATTTCATAAAATGCTGCACGTTTGCACAGCCACAAATCGAACGTCCAGGCGCTGACAGCAGCTCACTGATCGTTATAGGCCATACAACAGTCCCCAACAGCAGCAACTGTTGCTGCTGCTGTTGCTGCTGCTGCAGTCCATAACAACAGCCATGACAATAACAGCAGCAGCAAGCTGCAAGTGCCTGCATGCACTGCTGCTAACAATGCTAATGTTTAATTAATATTTCTGATTGCAATTTTATTGTTTAATCTATTTAAAAACGTGCAAAACGGCGCGAGTGTGAAATAAAATTATTTGAATCAACTGACAGCTGAGCAAAGTGAAAAGATTAACAAACCATAAATAAAATAAAGCATTATGGTACTAAAGCTAAAGTATTATCTTACGGAAACAAGTTTAAATAAAATATAAAATAATATATATATAATAATAAATATTGTATTGAAGAGTTAAGATTCAATAAAAGTTTTGTTATTAGTATTAAAAGAAAGCCACTGCTTCAATTGTAGTTTGAACTATTTGAAAGTTTGAACTATCAATAAAAATGTGCTGGCGAGCTGAGTTATATATTTTGGCTCTAGCTTAACAAATTGAAGCAAATAAATTTTTTTTTATATTTATATTTTATTTTATATTTATTGCATTAGCAGCTTACGCTGCAGTAAGTTTCTTTTCATTTAAGTACCGATGATTTAGCTGCAGTTGAATTTGTATTTTATTGCTTGATTATATTATATAATATTATTTTATTTTATATTTATTGTAAAATTCTTTCTTATGATTTAGCTGCAGTTGAAGCTTTATTCCAATTATATTTTATTGCTTGCTTATATTATATTTTATTTAATTATTTAATTGCAAGCGGGCAGCCTTGCACTGCTTCACTTTTTGCCTGAGACTGAAACTTCACCTCAGCTGTGTGTAATAATCATGGGCAGTCCTTTCGGTAGCTTACAATTGCTACGCTGCTCTCGTTTTCCCTTTCAAGAGGCGTTTTCAATTATATAGCACTGGTCGAGCGGTGCAAGCTTATGGGCTCATGAAGACTTCCCTTTCACATGGTCGTCGTGTTGGTCGTGCGACTTTTAGCGCACATTTTCAGTCTCTTTAACGCCATCAGTGCGGTTCATGTGGACTTTTGTGGCCGTTGGCTTGGCGACCGCATTGACATAACACCTCATAATTTGCTACGTTACACGTTGCGCAGCATGCCACGCCCACACGCATGCACACGCCCCAATAACGCCCCAAGAGGCACACGCAGCTCACTTCACATGCGCATGCACTTTCGCCTTGAGAATTCTTAAATTGCCTGTGGTCAGCTACAGCGCTCGGGTGTGACTCTCTGAGGGAGTTGGAAACAGAAAAGAAAGTGTCGTCACTGAAGTGTCCCGACTGGTTGTCATTGCCGCCTAGTGGCGCTCATGTCTGGCCACACCTCAAACAGTTTTACATGTCCTCGGGCAGCGGCGGCGGCGGCGCGTCGGCGCTCGCACTTTCTTTTGCGCGTGTCCAGGACTCGATGGGCAAGAAGCTGATGTTCACACTTTAGGAAAGTTGGTTTTCAGGGCCGATGCTCTGGCCATGGCCGAGAGGTGCGAAAACAGTTTGCAACGTTGTCGCCCTAAGTGTGGCCATCATCACCGGCATTGATTGCTTGCCCAGCCAGCCTGCCGATCCCGATCTGCTACGCTACGCTCTTGTGTGTGTGTGTGTGGACAATATATGTCCGAACATAAGTGTATATAATTTGCATGGAAATTGCTATGGACCGTGATCCGTGATGTTATGCATTTAATGCGTAATTTATACAGATTGATGTGCCAATAACAAATTTCAGTTTTATTTTTGCTTAAAAGGGAAATTGCGAGCACATTGCGGTCACAACAAAAGACTCAGGCGACAAACTCAAGTATTGTTATAGAAATTTTAGCTCTAGGAGCAACACAGCCGCACAAAATTGCAGCCATATATAATTGTTCATAAATATTTTAACATATAAATAATAAAATTAAGTTGAAAATTTGCTGTGCTCTACACTAATAAACAAGAAGTGGGTAACTTTTGTATGCTGACAAACAATTTGGTAGCTTGCTGCACACGAAATTCGTGGCCAAAAATGTTTATAAATTTATGCTTGCTGTCTAGTTAATGAGCTCATAAGCTAGTCGGACCCTTTGCTGACACACACGCGATGTTTAATTTCATAATTTTCAATTGCAACGAGCGAACGTCAACTGCCAACAATGTGGAGAAATTTGCTGTTTACATTATTTATTATTTTAATTACATTTGCAGCAAAAATATGTTGGCATTGCATGTGGGCCCACAGTGGCGCCAAGTTGACGGCCCAGCCTGGCTGAGTTTGACAGTTCTTTTGTACGTGTTTTGCATAAATGCTGCTGGAATTGTAATTAATAATAAAAGCTGCTCAGTTTGGCACACGCATGAATTATTGTCGAAAGCCAAACTGTTTGTTTATAAATAAATACGCTTTAGTCGGAATTTTGCATGTAAGCAAGCGCACAATAAATCAGCAGCTCTAATTGGGAGGTCTATGCTGTGAGTAATAGTCCGAGTGTAAGACGAGTAGAAAGATTATAAACATTTGGACAGGCGTTGTCGCTCGCGATAATTTGTTGTCATTTCTTTTGCTCTACATGTGAATTCACATTTAAACAAAAGCCAAGCCCACTGCTTATTTGTATAATGAATGGGCTAAGCAGATGCTCATTGCTGATAAAGCGCACCAAATTGAAATGTTTATACATTTCACAGACCCTAAAGTAACTTTTCACTTTTCTACATTTGCATAGCTGGAAACATTAAAACGTTTCTTTTTTTATTTCTTTTGAACTGTGTTTTTTTTTTTTTGGCAATACTTTTTGTTATTTACGTTCGTTGCGTTCACACGCAAAACAAGCAAATAAAAAAATGAATGAAATAAAATTTTTAGTACAATTTAATTTGCTGCATTCAGTTGACATTCACATTTTTATTCTTGCGTAATTATACAGTCGACAGCCAAAAGGGTTGCCAGCCAGTCAATTGGTATTGGAATCGGGGTCATCTTGCCTTTAACATTGTTACCATTCAGATCCAGATCCAGATCCAGCTACTCACTGAGCATGCACATGAGCATTGGGAACGCTGTATAATTAGAGTTGAAAGCATATTTGTCAAGTTGCATGCGCAGTGCAGTTTTAAATGCTTTGGCGGCATTGGTCCCAGATCCCCAGGATGCGATATGTTAATGATAAAAAGCGTTTCACTCGACCCCAGGAGCCAGCCAAATTGAGTAATTGTTTTCTGCTGCTGCTGCTACGCAGACTTAACAGGTAGCCAAGACAAGCGACAGGCAAGTTGAAAGTTAAAAGCTTTGTGCGCTATATAAATGCAAAATAATTTTATAATAATTTTTAAATTAAATTATAGTCAGTAAGGCATTTTTAATAAGCAAAACGACAATTCTTTTGAACCGTCAGTCATTACCTTAATTAACTTTATTTTTAATTTGTCAAGCCAGCGACAGCAATTTTAATGAAAATATTTCAAACATTCAAGTTTATATTCATACGCTCGGAGCAGCAAGCACATAATTTGCTCTTTAACTTGGCCAATGATAGCTTGCTAACAGGTCCTGTCGGCCCGTTTAAAAATAGTCTACACTGGCTGTACAACTGTCTAGTGTTTTTTCTGCTCTAGTCTCTAAAAATTTGTACGGGCGCCAAGCGGCTGACAAACAAACAAACAAACAAAAAAAGTGGCTGCCAAGCCAGAGAGTACGACATGTTCGCTGCTTTAATGCATCAATTAAATTTTTTAATTATTGCTGCCATGGCTTTTTGTTCCTGCTCCTGTCAGCCGACGACTACAAGCAGTTTTTTGTGCTGAGCACTGGCCGGGGAATCTTTTGAGTGCAGCGCGCTCGCTCGGTACGTGCAATTTTGAAAGCCGTCGACTGGCTGCGGCGTGTGTTTATTGATATGTTTTCATTATTGAATTTGTTTTGTGTAAAAAGCTTAGTCAATTAAGTTAACCAGTCGTGGTTATGGGAATAAGCACAATTATGTTATATAGTTGCAGATATATATTTTCTGGGGGGATGAACAGTTATAGTCGAGCGAGAGTCAGAGACGTCATAAGTCTTCAAAGTTTTATTGTCAGGCATAAATTAATAAACTTGTAAAACTGTTTAAGTATTTCCGGCGACACATGTTGAGTTCGTTGCCTAAGTCTTTTGTTTTAAGCCAGCAACGCATTCACGCATCGTCTGCCCAAGTAATTATGTATATATAATACTCCCCCAACCGCATACAAATAACAAATTTGTAGCATAATAAAAACAAATTTTGGTACAAGCAAAGGTATAAAAGTAATTTTGTTGTTGTTGTTGCTGTTGTTGTAATCAACACCCAAAGCGCGTTGAGTTGTAAGCGGAGCTGCTACCATTAAGTGTGCATGACATTAAATTAACGCAACAATCAGAAGAACACATCAAGCAAAGTAAAGGTCGGTAATCAAATTAGTATTACAACAAAAACAGAAACAACAGACAGTTCATAAACTTTTGGCGTTGGGAAGATTTTAGTCCGTAATTAGTTCCAGCACATGATTTTTATAATATTTTAACCGAATATAAAGAGCTGAAAGCTGAGTTTGGTATCTTTTTTGTGAAAGTAGCTAAAATATTCTAAGGAGGACGCGCAGTTTAGTTTATGTAAAAGAAAATGCGCAGAACTTGTTTGAAGCTATGAGACTTAAAAGTTTACAACTTTAGACATTATTTATATTTATACCTTAAGCTATTGCTATTGCCAACTGCTGTACGCAACTTTTGCCATTGAACGTTGTTGTTGTTGTTGTTGTTGTTGTTGCTGTTCGCTGGCATCTGGGACTTTTCAATATGACAATTCTTAATATTCTGACTGCCGACTGCAAGTGGTTGCAACTTGTTTTCTGTTGTACTGTCGTTTCACTGGAGACTGCGACTTCTGCGACTGTCATAAAGCTGCACGTTTAAGCTACAGTTGGAGAATCTCAACAATTTTAAAAGTGTGCATTTATGCCAAGTGGCATCTGCCGTGGCGTCGGGCGGCCTCAACCTCAACCTCAGCTTAGGCTCAACCTCAGCAACAGTTGCTGTTGTCTGCAGTTGTCGTTGCAATTTTCGCTGTCGTCGTTGTTCTCTGGTTTGCCGCCTCCCCTGCCGACAGCGAGTTTATTAATTAGCAGCCATACCAAGCTACATACAAAAGCCACGCACACTTGTTTACTCATTTTTTTTACTCAATTAAAAATCACAAACAGCATTTCAATCGTCTTGACTGCAGTCAGGAAAAAAGCCAAATGCCTCAAAAGCCGGCAACAGGTTAGCAGTGGCAACAACTCCTGTTAGTTGATGTTCCTGTTTCGGTTACGAGCTACGCTTGGCGGCCAAGGTGTGGTCAAGGCATAAGCACGCAGCGTTTAGCATTAAACATTAATTTTGATAGAACTTTCTTGCTAAAGAGAGTTAAGCCAAAGTGCAGCTGCTTCCGTAGCTATTCTGCTGATTTAATCCAGCGCAGCTAATAAGCCGCAATAGACGCTGACTTCTAATCCTTTTTTTTTGTTCAGCAGCAAAACAATGCAAGCGGCTACGCCTTGAGCGCGCAGATTGCGTAGCCACACCTTGAGAAAATAAGCAAAAGGATTAAATTTTCTACAGCAGCAGCCACTGCATTAAATCCTTTCCGCTGCCTACACATATGGCGGCCACAATAGACAAGACAAAGGTGTGCATCCCTTTCATTAAAAAAACGCAGCGTGCTCTAGTTCTTAGCTCGACCCCTCTTAAGCCTCAAGGAACCGCCTGCGTTTCATCTGGCGGTCCATAGTCTATTTTTGTAGCAGCTACTTATACGGAAATTAAAATGTCTACTCCTACTATGTGCCCGAACCCTCGTTTTTATTTTTTAACCCCCCACTCCAACTGCAACTATCTATCATAGTATGCAGTTGAGATGATGAATGTGCGCGTTCGGCGTCTCTAATTCAATTTATCTTAGACAAAGTCAGCATTCGAGCACAGGCCAAACAATAGATTATACTGCTGGCTGGCATCTTGGGGATTCTACTTTTTTGCCAGCTGCTCTGCAATTGTTTTTTACTCGCCTCAGCGTCTTTTGTCATTGCATTAACAACTAAATCCGTACGCTGCGTTTTCAATTAATCAAACTTTTTATTTTTATTTTTAACATTACATACAATTTTTCAATATAAATGTTTTTTATTTGCTTACAATTGATCCATGCACTTTAAACTGACAACTTTAAATATTAACTATAATGTCTGCTTCACATCACATTCAATTAGGCTCTGGCAGCTTTGCTATTTAACAATGGAATTATGCAAGTTACTCGTATGGGCTAGTAGCACGACTTGTCGCTGGACTGCTGGCGGCTGGTGCGTCATCGGGAGTGCAGCCTAGGGGCACCAGCAGCGGACCCATGGGTCGGCGTGCACGCGGTGCGCCGCGCGTGCCGCGACTAACAGGCGTTGAGGTCTTCGAGCGTGGCCGTCCCGGTCCGCGTTTGACCAGCGAGGATGGCGGTGTGCCCATGCCGCCGAATGTGGCAGGTGTGTCTGCAAATTGAACAATTAAAATGTGTGGATTAGCATTAATGTATGCAAATGAGTTAACTAAGTCGAGCGCTGCTGCTGCTGACACGTTTCATCCTTGCGCACTCACATCCTTGCGCAACATACAATGTTGCATACATTTAAGCGCAGCAATTGTGGTTTGTACCCCCCCAAACCCCGCCTAGAATTCACTTCATTGTAGCTAAGTGGCATTTATGCAACGCAGGCGCTTCAATATTTTATTTAATGGGGTATATAGCATATGCCAAATGCAATTTATGCTGAGCACTTAAAATCATTAAAAAGATTCAAAAATTTAATTTTGTTTTAGGAATTTTCCAAACCGACTGTTCTAAACAAAAATTATGAAACTTTATGGCATTGTTTAAGCCACAGAAAAGAGATTTTTAATTCTTTTCTTTGCTCCAAACTAAATTTCTCTGCTTGAGTTGCTGTTGTAATTTGTATAGTAAATTCTACGACTAACTTGGAAACTTTAGAATGGAAATTAAAACTTTCAAGCAAAATATAAATATACATTTTTTAATTTATTTTACAGCGTATGCTGCTAGTCGTGCTTGCAAATATTTTGTAGCTCGTGTGTTTGCTTTTGTGATTACGACAGCAATTTGTGTGCAACATTATGCGTTGCGTTTGTTGCGTCTGAGCGCTTAAGCCGATTTATGCAATTATCATTTATCGTATTCAATGTGACATGTGTAACTGGAAAACTGGCAATGAAAATGCCCAAAAAATTTCACATTTTCGCATTTAATTTTTGGCTTTAAATCGATACGAATGACAGCGAATTGTTTGATACGTGTTTATGCGCTAATTGTGCTGATAACAAAAGTCGAGTTGAGTTCCTCCCCCAGACAGATGCAAATCTTAAAGCAAATATTTTGAATATCTTATATATAGGGGAGCCATTGGCTTGGCTTGGCTTGTGCTTGTGCTAAAATTGTCACGTACTAAAAGCAAGTTGCGTACCCCAAAATAATTTTGAAATGCGGGCTGCTGCCCAAAAAGTGGCACTCAAGTGAGCGTTGCCCAATTGTGAGGCGATGCTGCAACGGATATGCCATAAGTATGTAAAGTATAAAGAAAAGGGCAGCGAGATAAACGTGATTATGACAGTGATTAGCGACAAGTGACACTTAAGCGGCTGCTGCATGGCACTTACCTTCATCCTGAAGTGCTGCGGCTGCGCCACTTGCTGCTGCCTCCGCATTGCCTGCTGCTGCTGCTGCTGCTGCTGCTTCCTGTTGTGGCAGCGGCGATGTTGTCGTTCCAGTTCCAGTTGCTGCTGCTGTTGTTGTTGCTGGTGTTGCTGGCGATGTTGGCGTTGACACGCGCTGCAATGAGCCATGGCCGCCGCCGCGCCTTGTGCTGCCTCTGGGACGACCACGCTTCGTGCCACGCGGGTGGTGACGTCGCCGCACCGACGAAATGCCGCCAAAGTCAGTTAGGTAGTCTGCAGAATAAGAATTATTATGGGTTTATATTGATTAATTGGGGTTCAAGTCAAACAGCTGGCACAGCTCAAGCGAAAAATAAAGAACAAATAAAAATTATTGTCGAATTAATGTTAGGTTTAACTAATTTTATGTTTATAGCAATTAGTTTGCGGTAAGTTTAAGCTGCAACTGGCGACTTGGCCCACTGTCATCTATGTCATGACCATATTTGCTTTGAACGTGTTACATTTTGTTATGCCAAGTCTTTTGCCCAGCTCGGCGCTGGGCCATCGTTAGTCCTATTGGCTGTTGCTCCCTTACACAGCGGCCGGTGTCTAACTGTAAACTGCATAAATAAAACAAAGCTACAGAACATAGCACAGACTGTCGCCAAACAACGAACAACAACGCATAGCAAAAATGTTGCTGCTTGTTGTGTCTGCCACATTGGCGACATGGCCTGGCGCTAGCTATTTTTGTATGCAACACACAAGTGCAACAGCAGCCACACACACGGACAAACGAACAGACAATCCCAAAGCCAATCATTGGCATTGTCTCGTCTCAGGCTGCAGTTGATCATGATCGACATTCGTCTCGTTGCCAGCCAGCTGAGCATCATTATTATGTTAGTAGCCCCTCTTACCCCCCTCTCTATATATCTATCACTTTTAATGAGCTTCACTAGGCTATCGCTTTGCGCTACACTTGAGCAGCGCGAATCGAGAACGAGTGCCAAATTATTGAATTGCCTGCCCCGTGCCACAAGTTTTATCAATAATATTGCAATCCAAGGCAATCCTTTATTATTATTTTTGGGCAATTTGTTATGCCTGTCTAGGTTGTTGTTATGTTTTGTATTTCGGTCAAAAGTCGCAGCAATGCAGCCTAAAAGTTTCGCTTTTTAGCCCAAAACAAATGAAAGCGCGCGCAAGTAGCTCAAAGTTGTTTATCAGTTTATTGACTTATTCGAGGGGATTTAAGCAAATTTATGTATTACAAGCTTAACTAGCGACAGCAACTGCCTTTGCCCATTGTAACTGAACAACAAAAGATACAGCAACGCTGCAGCTTGAAATTCTCTTCACAGGGCTCGACGCTGCTGTAAGCGGATTTAACAAATCATTCATTCAATTATCTAATTGATTTGACTGATGATCATTTGTGAACCTTGATCCTAGGCGCAGTGCGCAGTTAAAGCCAATGTGACGCATGTTTGCTACGCCTCAGCGAGAGAGAGGCACAATGGCTGCCAGACAAACTCTAATGCGCTAGCCATGACTAAGTGCTACTTGGGTCTTGGTCTTGGTCTTGGTCTTTGTCTGAGTACAAATTGCAATTTGCAATTGCGTGAAATTGCATGGCCTAGAGCTTTAGCCTCTAATTGGCTTGTTAATTAAATTTAAAAAGCATTTTGCATATCCTTTATTCGACATTTGTTGTACTAGAGAATTTATCAGGATCCAAGAATTGAGCATTGGCATTTA
This sequence comes from Drosophila busckii, assembly GCF_011750605.1. Lineage (NCBI taxonomy): Eukaryota > Metazoa > Arthropoda > Insecta > Diptera > Drosophilidae > Drosophila > Drosophila busckii. Next base: position 3,218,734 of record NC_046607.1, on the reverse strand, counting down.
CATATAGAAGTACTCAAACTCCGGTCTAGACACCGGCTTCGATAGATAGATGAGACGTATTTGATGCAGCTTCCAGCCGCGTGGCGTAAACTTCTTGCGTGGCGGTGGCGGCACCTCCAGCGGCGCTAAGGTCTTGGCTGGAATGGGGCAATGGGGCGGACCTGGTGGCATTTTGTGCAGCTTCGCTAGATTAAGTATGCGCGGCGTTGGACGCGCTCTGAGTGCAGCTGGGCGTATGGGAAAGCGCAGCTTGGCCCAGTACTCGCCTTCGATGTCCTCGTTGGGAAAGCAGCCAGGCATATCTGGCGGCTTGAAGGGACGACCTGCATCATAGCGTGGTGGCTTGCCCCACACAATGACAGGCGAGTAGGCATAGAAGGGCGTGATGAACTCATGCTTGGGCGTCACTTTGCGTGGATACGGCTTGGCTAGTTCCTCGATTTTCTGCGCCAGCTCAACAGAATCTATTTCCATGGGCGGACGTCCGCAGGGCAAGTAATCCGCCTCGCAGGGTATGGTTATCTCCATCTCCTTGGGCTCCTTGGGCTTGGCATTCACCATGGCCCACTCGAAGAACTGCTTCCAGTCCTTTTTCTTCATCGGCCCTGGTTTCTGCCAGGGCGTCAGCTCGCGCTGCACCTTGGGATTGACACGCTTCTTGGGCTTTGCATTGCGCTCGCACCACTCCACCCAGGAGGGCACATACTTCTCCTCCTCGGCTCCATCGAGATCAGCGATATCTAGATTATCTTCATCGACACTCATTTTTTTTTTTTTGTTTCACTATACAAATTTATACTTTTACCTAATGAATGCGTTTGCTTAAAAAAATATTTTGTTAGTTTGGTTTTTAGTGGATTTAAGTTGTGTAATGAACACAAATCTGACATGCAAAGCTTTACCTACAAAATTCCAGGCCTGCTTAGCTTTGAATTTAAATGAAAATAAACGGAATTGAAGAGTAAAGATTTTAGATATACACTGGTCGGCATATATATTTTGTCATACTTTAAAATTAAATCTAATCATTATTTGAGCTAACTTAATGGACATATTGGTATCAATGGAAAGGTCTTCAAAATCCCTTTTTAATGATACATAAATTTGTCTTACCCATAAGTAACCCAATCAAAAATTGAGCTTTGTAAAATATAGGTTTTTTAAAACTTTTTTCTTAGATTTAAATAACAAAAATACTTGGGATGCAAAAAGTTGCCCCTATCTATATTAATAGTGACTACAAAAAGAGTTTTTCAAAAATCTCATGTGCTTATATTTTAAATATTTTTGAGAAAGTATAATTTTGTATGAGAAGTGACTAATTTTTCCTTCTTCTCATACAAAAATATCATAAAAAATATAAGCAAAAATATTTTTAAACTTTTTTTTTGCAGTTACTATTAAAATTAAAATATGACAAAGTATATATGCCGACCAGTGTACTTTACTGAAGTACACTGAGTAAAGTAATATGAAAAGTAATATATCCACTCGAGCTTTAAATATTTATTTGAATATTTATTTCGCCTAAAGTTAACTCAAGTTCTAAGCTAAAGTAGCTGCCTCAATTAAGAAAATACAATTTAATTCAATTTCGCTTGTGTGTATTTCAATAAATCAATTTCCGTTTATAATTAGATTAGCATTGCCACAACTATTAGCTGAAATCTACGCGACTTCAGCTCATAATTGTGTCAATGCTTGCGATGTGACGCGCAGCAATTTGGACAGGGTCGAAAGCATTTGGAGCACATGCAGTCCATGAACATTGGCTGCCTTGGCAGCTCGGCCAGGACACGTTGACTGGGCAGCGCCAGATAGTGCAGCCGACAGAGATGATTGCGCCACTGCTCGCGCGTCATTTTGCTGCGTTTGGGTGGCGACAGATCCGCAGCTGGCGGCAGTGGGCAATGTGGCTTGGGTGGATAGCTGCGCGGCTGGGCAAGTTCAATTAACTTTGCAGTGGGCTTGTAGCTTCTGGCAGCCTTGGAGACCGGGAAGCGGATGGTTTTCCAAAATTCCGCTTCAATGTCCACGTGTTGAAAGCAACAGGGCACCACTGGCTGCTTAGCTGGACGGCTGCGTTCTGGACGCGGTATAATGTGGCGATTGATCTGCGGTCTAAACGGATGCGGCGGCTTGACTGGCGCAATGTATTTGCCGCGTGGCATGCGCGGTTGACTTAATCTTTCAGCTGCACTGGGCAGTTGCATGTCCGCCAGTTTGGGGGCAGCAGCAACGGCTATAAAAATAGCAGGCGCTTCAGTTCTAGTTGCAGTTCTTTTGGGCGCTGCACTATTCGCTATCCATTTGTAGAAATTGATCCACTGCTCGCGGCTTTTGGGTCCGGGCTGCTGCCAGCGCGTTGGCTCTGGTTTGGGTGGTGCACTATAGTCCGGCTTGGGCTTAGAATTGCGCACCACCCAATCCAGCCAACGCGGCACGCTGCTGCGCATTGAGTTCATCAATCACAGTTGGCCGAATTTTAATTTAATGCCAAAAATATAATTTTGAAAATATTTTTTTCATGCATTTATTTGGCTACTAAAATTTTGATGCTTTTTGCTGTTTTACTTTTTAAATTTTGTTCAACATGCTTCAAGTCATAAATGTAGCTCTGAGTGTAAAGTCAATGTTCAAGTAAGTGGCATATCCTTTGTAATTGCATCCTAAAGTGTTGCCGGCCAGTTGCTTGGCGATCATTTTTATATTTTTTTAGTTTGGCTGGGGTGTTGCTCAAGTACTTTTTTATTTATGCCATGAGCAGCTCCAAGCGAACAGCTGCCGGTCTGGCGGGGTTTGTAGCGTTGAGGGTTGCATCATTAAGCAAATGTAGCGTAAAATTGCTTTTGTTTCCGCCGCCGTCAGTAAGTCAGAGAGACTGAGGCATATGCGGTGTCAATTTCACACATGTTATGAGCACTCTGCGGTTTGAATATGAGTCCCAGATTGATGACTCTGAACTTGGCGAGGCGAGTGCGTACGCTATGTCCTTAACAGTTCCGGTACTCTGGTCAGCAGGAAATGCAACTAAAGCAGCAGCAGCAGCAGCAAAAAATGTGAGCAGCAACGCTTGGGCATTGATTTAAAATTCCAAAGGCATTATAGGCTGGCTGCTTGCCACGAAAGCAAAACCAAACCAGCTAACAACAAAGGGGAACGATAGAAATCGTGGTATGGCCCAGACCAGCTTAGAAACTGGCGACAACAAATCATGACAACGGTAACCAACAAACTGCCGACGACGTCGACGGCGACGGCGACATGCAGGCAATGCAACAAGCAAGTCTTAGCGGTGGCGGCAACGGCCGCGCACATCATCAAATGCAACACGCGGCAGCTTCGATGATAATGAAGATGGGCGACAATGCTACGAGGACAGCAACAACATCGAACGAACGAATGAACGACCGATCGACAGCCAACAATGTTAGAAAGGTACTCGCACAATCACGAGGCAAAAAGTGCGATCGATTGCAATGCGCACCGAATTTCAATTGGGCGCAGGCGCATCGACCAGAGAGAGACCAATGACCAAGTCGCAACCAAAGGCATTCGAGGCATTACAGCTGCTGCTGCTATTGATGACAAAGCCAGCGTAAGCATCTCTAGCAGTTGTATAGCTTGGCAGGCATTCAGTTGTATGTACGAAAGGAATTGGGTTATGACCTCGAATGCGTGTCGCCAGACACAGCCATGCGAAGCTCTTCAATAAGCCCAAGATTAAGCCGTTTACATTGTTTGGCTTACAGCTCAGTTGGGCTGCAAGTTGAAATATTTTTTTTGCTTTGTGTAACAAAATTATTTTGCCAGCAGAAATTTAAAACTGCTCGCGACTGCACTGTGGTAACAAAAGACTATTTTATGCACATAAATTTTATATCAAAGCATAAGCAACGAAATGCTATAATAAAGTTACAAACATTCTTCAGCAATTAAATTAAAAACTAGTATATTTATAATTGGCAAATGTGTCAAGGGAATAATTTACATTTTTTTTATTATTTATTTTTTATAATTGTTTGCTAAAGAAATATATAATAACTGAATTAACAATTAATATATATTTCCATATAATTTTGCTTACTTTTGAACTTAACTTTATGTCAAATAAGTTAAACTATATTACCATAGTGCAGCAGTTTATGGCATTTAAGGGTTACAAATCAATTATAGCTGTTAATAATCTGATTTTCCAGTATCGACTATATGAAGCCAGCCCAACTGACTCTAGCCATTTAGTCAAGTGCAGTCTAAGCTAAAATGCAGTTCATTTGGCTAATATGCATAGCATTTAATTTATATATAGTCAACGCTTATACAGCCTACAATTTTGATTTTGAGGAAACGGAACTGTGGCTTGAACAAAAGTTGGATCACTTCAATGACAGCGATGCACGCACTTTTCAAATGGCAAGTAATTAAGCAAAGCCAAAACATTTATTAATAATAAACTTAAAATTTAGCGCTATTTAGTAAGTGATAGTTACTACAAGCTTGGTCAGCCAATTTTTATTATTGTCAATGGCGAATGGGCAATGGAAAATAAAACTAAACTAAATGGTTATGTATATGAAATGATAAAAGGATTTAATGGTTACTTAATAGAGACTGAACATCGTTATTTTGGCAAAACGCAGCCTTTCAGGTATGTTTATAAACAAATATAACAAAACTATAATAAAAGCAATTGTCTTGTAGCATTTATACAGCTGAAACGCTGCAGTACTTGAGCATGCAACAGGCGCTGGCTGATTTGGCGCATTTTATAAAATATAAAAAGTCGCATGTGCCAGCTTTGGCTAAATCCAAAGTTTTTCTTATTGGCTGCTCTTATGCAGCGGGACTTGTGGTTCATATGCGTAAATTTTATCCCGATTTGGTGGATGGTGCTTGGAGCTCTTGCGGTGGTTTTAACTTTAGACTGGACAATTCGGGTAAGCGCGCAACTTAATTGTAGTTACTTTAAATTAATACTTGGCTTGCAGATAATTTTATAAGTGTGGGCAATGCACTGCGCAAAATTGGCGGCGATATTTGCTACGAAGGCGTGTCTAACTTTAGTCATGCTTATGAAAAACACAAGCAATTTAATGATGCAGTTTATAAGCAGCTTGAAGCCAAGAACTTGACAGTGCATTTTAATAATACACCCAGCATTATAATGGTTAATGTGCAGCATCGCAAGTAAGTTGGCAAATTAAACTTCATTTTATGCTATATATTAATTAATTCAATTTGGAATAGCACAACTACTATAGCCAAACTTTGTCAGAATATTACAGCGCTGCATCAAAGCGCTGATCTGTTTGGCTATGGCCAGTTGTTGGCCAAGTTGCAAAGCCAAATACCTGACGCTGGTAAAAAAACAGATATTAAAGCCACGCTGCATAGCTCTTGTAAGTTTTAAACACTCGTAAGTTTTTGAACTTTATATTTTGATGTGCTTTGTAGATCGTCAATGGCTTTGGCTTTGCTGCAATGGCATTGGCAATTTTCTAAGCACAAGTTCGATGATGCAGCCATTTGCCAATTTAGAGCCTTGGGCACATTCGATTAAGGACTGCAAAAAGGAATTTGGCGCCACATACACCATAGACTATGTTCAAGCTCAAATTGAGCAAGCTACGAAATATTTTGGTGGCTTAGAGCCAAATGTTGAGCACGTTATTTATACCAAAAGTCAATATGATCCTTGGCGATTTGCTGGCATACCCGATGAGTGCGCTGTCATTATGCCAGGTAACAAATATTTATTTATTTAAATATTATGCTTATTAAATTGATGCTGCAGATGTGGGACACTGTCATGAAATGCGAACTCGCAAGGAAAATGATTTCCCAGGGCTTATAGCAACTAGAGAAAAGATAGTCGAGGCTTTTCGTATTTGGAACGGCGGTGAAGGATCAACAAGAGAAACGCAAATGAAATGTTAAACTATAAATAAAATAAATTGTTTCAAACTGAAAATAAAACTGTGTGATTCAATTTATAGACTAGCAATAATTTAAATATTAAAGGCATACAGACATTAAAGTTCAATGTCATATGCTTAACTTCCTGTTTAATTTTCAATATTTTTAAAACTCTATTTAAAGCTTTGACTGCATAGCAAATGAATTTGCAGTGCTTGCAACTGTAACTGCAAAATATTAATTATTACTTAATGCAAAATGAAACGAAAGCGAAAGTCAAGTGTCAAGTGTGAATTAAGTTGTTCAGCTAAAGTTAAGCAATGCTATAAATAAATTGCTGTAGTCTAATTAAAACTAGACATGGATACGCTAACTAACAGTTAAACACATTAATTACATTCTGCTGCTCATTTTGTTGCAAATACTTCACATATAATTGTATCTAAATATGATTAACCAATTTAAGTCAAAACCACTTTAATTATAAAGTTTCAAATCAAACGGACAAGCGACTGTCAAACTGATTCGCGAGGCATCTGAACACAGCTATGTGTTTGTATCTCATAGATAAACAAGATTTGTGTGAAGTATGTGGGTATCGATGCCGTTGCGGGCACGTACTCGGCTCTGGGCGCTATGGGGGCCAATAAGGTGTAAATTTATGCGACGAACAGCAGCAGCAACAATGAGCAGTAGGCCCAGCCTATGCAATTTATTGCTAATTTTTATAGCAAAAGCTCAGTCAAACGCGCATTTTTCATATGCGCCTATTTGATTGGCATTTAACTTCATTTGCTTTTTTTTTTATTTGGAATTATTTGAGCGTATTTTGTAATTATTTGTAAGCTGTGTGAATTTTTGTGGCCAATCAACGTTTTTGTTCGCAGTTTTGATTTGCTGCCAAGTTTTCCAGCAGTAATTGTAACTCATGGCTAACGTGTATTCTATGAGATACTTTTTTATCCGTTGTTATTGTTAATGTTGTCATGTTCTTTGGGAGTTTTGCACCTTGTTTACAACTGTTGCATTGACAAAGTGCAGACAAGGATACATGATGAAGTATGCAACTGACTGAATAATTAAGACGTTTGGTTTCATTGGTGAAAGTATCTTTCATAATAAAATGAAATCAAGTTGGCACGTGTCCATTTAGTTAAGTGAAATCAATTAAAAAATTGTTTGTTACACAACGAAAACACGTCGAGTTAATTTGAATGCCTTGCACGCTGGCAAAAGCTGCAACTAACTAACTAACTAACTAGTGTTGGTAACTTTTTTTAAATGAAGCCACATTTATTGAGTCGTTGCCAGCGAAAATGCGAAAAATGTAAGAAAATTGCTGCATAAAATGAAATGTACATGGGAAATTAAAATTGTAATCAAGTGTTTTATTTTATGCAGCACTTGGCTTTGGCTGTATTCCATTAGCAGTTGATTAATATAGTTAATACAACTTGTTTACAACTTGTTCAATATATTTTAATAAATTTTGTTTTATCATGCACTTTAGCTCAATCAATATAATCGTGAAAATCTCATGACAATTTCTCATTTTCGACAGCCATAAATGTCAAGCAAAAATTACGAAACAAAATCAAGAAAAACTCGAAACTACAAAACAAAAAAACGAAAGAGTAAGCGCATAAAAATTTATGTAGCCACAGCACGTGAAGCCATTGATTAAATTAGATGTTTTCATTTGCCAAGCCCTGTGCACAAGTTACAAGCAAAGAAATGGGCATACAAAGTTATTCATGAGCTTGTGGCAAAAACTAAGCCAAATCAATAGACCAAAATACAAACAACTTAAAGCCAAACTGACAAGTGCAGCGCTTTGGGTAACATAATCAACTGCCAACGGGCAAAGCGAGATAGTAAATTGGGTTGCGTACGTGGCTTAGCGCAAAAAAAATCGTTGGCCAACATATGCGAATGGTAAATGAAAATGTTATCAACGACAGCTGTAGCAAAAATTAGCTTGCTAACCAGGAAAACAGTCAACGCATAGCAAAAGCCACAGCCAAAGCCAAAGCTAAGACAACTAACTAGGCTAGTTGACAAGTTACAGTTGCGTTGTTTGTTTGTGATCTAACCAACAATTGTTTGTTTATTTTTTGCGTGTTGCCTACTTTTCAACGTCTCCACAACTTTCGATTGGTTAATTGTTAAACAAATTTCAATAGTCTGTTGCTGCTGCTTGAAATGCAAATCAGTTGCTCGTTTTGGTGCGGGCCAACAACTGAAGTTGCAACTTGCTTGTTGCACATCCCACATGCAATCATAACAAAAACAGGCCAAACAGCAGCTGCAGCTGTTGGCTAAGCAAATGCGGCGCGGCATTTGCTGGCCAAATAATTTGAATTATTAATTACACAAAGTGATTGGTGCTAAGAATGTCTATAATATAAATATATATATATATATATATATAAAGCTGCTGCGCTGCACTCACTCATTGAATCTGACTGCGACATTAGCGTTGGACTATCGCCATCCACAATTAAAGCCTCGTTATCGGAATCGTTGTCAAGTTGCAACTGCTGGGGCGGCACGCTGGTTGCACCTGGCACATACGTCTCTTGGCTGAGTATTTGGTTGTTGCTGTCGGTGCCCGCACTGGATGTGGACGAGGCAATGCCCACATCAATTGAGTCCTCGTCCAGCTCCTGCTTAATGCGTTTGGCAGCTGAGCTGCAACTGGGCACATCGTCTTCATTCGCTGGTATAGTAACGCCTCCCATATTGGACTCCTAAAGAGACAATAAAATCAATTAGCATTTTTTATGAGCAACGGAAGTTAAGTGAGCCCAGAAAAAAAAAATAAATGTTTTACTTTTAATTTATGCAATATGCTGCATTAAATGTTTGCTTGTTGTCTGGGCAAGCGACTTGAGTTATTGCAGGGCTACTGCAGACGTAATGGTCAAGAGGGTTGCAATGTGCCGTTTTTAGTTTGTTGCATGCATCAGCGCACGCATCGACACTGGGGCAAAGCGCTGCACAGATTCAAATATTATGATTAGGCAGTTAGTGCATAATTTGTAATTTATAACAATTTGTTTATGCTACACTGCTTGCTGTCTATATTAACCTACTTAGTGTAGCTAAGTCAATCATAAATCAAATCTATGAAGCGCTGCCACTTAACCTCAAACTTGTATACGAAACTTGAACTTCTCTCGTCAGCGAAATGAATTGACAAGCACAAGCAGGGAAAAGATGGCTGCGTGCCATTAAACTGTGTTTCTTGTTTTTCTCTCTTAGTTTGCTGTGGTATATGAACTTGGCCCCCTCCTAAGTGCAAGCAGTAGCAACATATGCCCAAGTGTAGAACTTAACCAAAAACGTAAGAAAAAGACAAAGAGGCAACGGCAACGGGCAACAGACCATAATCAGTGTTCCATTGAACGCACAAAATCATTTAGCGCAACCGAAATGAAAAGCAAAAGAGAGAAGTGCACCCCACTTGGAAGACGCAAGTTGGTTAAAGCCAAGTGTTTGCTTTTAGACATAGGGAACACAACACTTGGATGAATGAATATAGCCAAGAAAAATAGCAAAAGCAACGCATAGTGTATGCCCAAAGCTGGCAGCAAGTTCAAAGCACGCTACGTAGTAGACCAAGACCAGCTCAGCTCTCAGCTCTGCGCTCTGAGTTGGGAGTTGGGATTGAGTTGAGTTCAGCAGTTGTAGCAAATTGAATTGTCGCTGCTGTTGTTGCATGAATCACGTGACCATGACCACCATGCAGTTGCCACTGCCGCTGCCCATGTTGAGAACAACAAAAGCCAGAGAGCTGTAGCTGAAGCTGTTGTCTCTTTTACCTGCGACTGTGTGTCGCTGTATATGGCCAACTGGCAATTTGAACTTCACTTAGAAGATCATTTACTTTCATTCAGTCCATGCGGCACTTGTCGCTGCATGCAACAAGTGTAAACTTGGTTTAATAACGCTCATTAGCCAGCCAGTTGAATGAAGCGTGGCAAGCAAATGAAAAGTGCGTCATTATTTCGTAGCTTTACCTTTTTGGGCTGACGTCGCTTGCGTTCGACTTTGCCTGGAATGGGTGAGCTTGACTCCTGTTTGACCTGCAGCTTTGCTTCCTGACGATCTGTAACAAATTTGTGAATTGAGCAACATTTTGATGGTAGCTTAACTACAACTTACATTTCATTTCGATTTCTTCATCATCCAGCAGCAGTGACACAACCTCCTTGGGCTTTAACGTATCTGGTTTGAAATTGCCGCCACTTATGACCATGCGTTGTATCTATAAGATATAAATTTAATATTTTTAAACGGATGCAACACGTGCAAGTGCTGGCGGTCTAAGCACTTTAATGTGATAATCAAAGGATGCGATAATTAAACTAATAAAAGCGCTGAGCGGCTTTACAATTCTCAAGTAGAAACGAAGCAGGCGTAACCGAAATGTCGCCTAACCAATTGTATAATTGATTTCCGGTATCGCTTTACCTATTACAGCAACAACAACAACAAACAATGTTCAAGTGTTTTATGCTTTGCCGGCTCGTGTTTCATTTAAACCAAAACGTAACAATGCGCCAGACTCAAAGGGAAGTTCACGCACGTGCCTAATATGACACAGAACAAAGGCGCAAACTTGATCAAGCAAATTGCTTACAATAAAACAAAGTCTTGCGGTTTCCTGGCCAGCACTTACCTCGCTCTTTTCTCGCGCCCTCTCCAGTATGCGCTCCTCGATGGTGCCCTTGCATATAAGTCTGTAGACTGTCACTTGTTTGGTCTGGCCCAGACGATGCGCTCGATCCATAGCCTGCTGATCAACAGTGGGATTCCAATCCGAGTCATAGAAGATAACCTGCAAGTCAAATGAAGAGCAGTATTAATAAAAAATCAATGCATGCGTTCAAATGTTTATGTAAATGAGCAAAACGACACGCACATCCTTTCGCTGTCCTTTTGATGCGTTGCAGGCGTCAACGCTGCATACTAAGCACTAATCTACTTTGTCTCGTCACGAATTCTAAGCCTTTTCCTGTTTCTCGAATGAACTCTCTTCATTTTCTATGCATTGCATGCAAGCCGTGTGCTCTGCCAAGTGCGCAGCACTTTTTATTTAAGGGCTGCTATTTGAATTAACATTTCCGGCCCGCAAAGGGGCCAATTAATATTGAACTCATTGGGGTTTTGATTTGGAACACGTGTTAGATTTGCTGCTATCCGTTCAATTTAAAGAGAGAACAGGAAGTTGCAAGCGGTAATATGAGAATATGTAAATTTCAAACATAAATAGATAATAGCAAATGTTTGTTGCTAAAGCAAATTGTCAAGCAGTGACAAACATTATAATCTATAGCATATAGCTGAAATATTATAAAGACTTCTTCATATGCATTCATTTAATTTAATATCAACTATGAACAGGCGACGTTAAGGTTAAATTATTACAAGAAAAGTATTTAAAATTAATTTAGCTGCATATTGAAAATTAAATGTTTTTAAAAAAGTAAAAAGTGACAACATTTGTTGCAAGAATTGCAAAAACTCCAAATGCTCTGTTTACTGTTAATTTTCAACAATTGCATTTAGCTTAAACCGATTATCATCGCTTTGCCAATCGTCTATCGAAAGTGTTAACTACCAACAATTAATTATGTTGTACTTAGACCAGTTAGCATTGCACACTATCAGCCAATTTGAAATTCTTGCAAACGAAGTCAAATCGCAAGGCATTTTATACTACTAACACAATTGATAAAGCACCGCAGGTTAGCTGCGATATTGGGACTATTATTTACAAGCGATTTCTAACGTAGATAATACCCTAATTAAGTGCGCGATAAGAGCGGCCATTGTGCCAATAAAAAAGGTATTAGAAAAGCTCGCCAACGCCAGTAGTAGTTCAATCCACAACGATGGCACAGTGGACTTTAGGCGTTACGCTAGTGCTGCTAGCGCTGGGCGTGGCAGCTGGCAATGAGAACGAGAGCGGCGGCGGCAACATATTCCAGCGCACATTCAATCAGCTGCATCAGGAGCCCGATTTGCCGGCAAACCAAAATCGCGCAGATCAAGTGCAGACGCTATGGATTGAGCAAAAGTTGGATCACTTTGATGCAAGCGAGAAGCGCAGCTGGAAAATGGTAAAACGTCAATTCAGTTATGCAATCAGCAGCTAGAACTTTTTCGATTTTGCAGCGTTATATGCTGAACGAAGCGCTATACAAGGCAGGAGCACCATTGTTTATTTATTTAGGTGGGGAATGGACTATATCGGCGGGTTCTATAACTGGCGGTCACATATACGATATGGCCAAGGAGCACAATGGTCTGCTGGCCTATACCGAACATCGTTATTATGGCCAAAGCAAGCCGCTGCCGTAAGTTTAGCAAACTTGTGTTCAAGCGAAGTTTAATATTTTGTATATTGCAGTGATCTAAGCAATGAGAACATGCGCTATTTGCATGTGAAGCAAGCGCTGGCGGACTTGGCACACTTCATTACCACCATGAAGCAAACTTATGCAGGCTTGAAAGATTCCAAAGTTATAATTGTAGGCGGCTCCTACTCCGCCACAATGGTCACTTGGTTCAAGCGTCTCTATCCGGATTTAGCTGATGGCGGTTGGGCCTCGAGTGCGCCGCTGGTAGCCAAGGCCAACTTTGTAGGTAAGTTTCACTCAAACTAAGCCACTCAAACTCAAATTAAGCGCTGCACTTGTAGAGTACAAGGAGATTACGGGTCAGTCGATTACATTAATGGGCGGCTCGGCTTGCTATAAGCGCATTGAGAATGGAATTGCTGAAATGGAAGCAATGTTTGCCAATCAACGTGGAGCTGAGGTGAAAGCATTGCTGAAGCTTTGCGAGCGTTTTGATGTGTACAGCGATTTGGATATTTGGACGCTATTCAGTGAGATCTCTGATCTATTTGCAGGCGTTGTACAGACACACAAGTAAGTGTAGGACTTTAATGTGTAAATAAGAGCTACAAATTGTTTTAAACTACAGTGAGGGTCAAATCGAAGGTGTTTGCAAGCAAATTATGGCTGAAAGCAGCGATCTAATTGGTGTGGCCAAATATGTGCTGCGTATGTTCTCCAGAAGCGCCGAGAAGTGCAATGACTTAAGCTATGACGCCATTATAGGCACTTTATTGGAATCTAAGTACAACGGAGAAATGAGTAAGTAATTGCTATAACTTTAAGTTCGTTATTTGTAAGTTATATTTTGCTTGCAGTGCGTCAATGGATGTATCAAACTTGCAATGAATACGGTTGGTATCAGACTTCAGGCTCTGCGGATCAACCCTTTGGCACCAAATTCCCATTGACACTTTACACAACCATGTGCGCTGATCTCTATGGCTTGGAATTCAGCAATTCATTTATTATGGATCGCATTTCGACTACAAATGATGACTTTGGCGGGCTTAAGCCAGGCGTTAAGAATGTTTATATTAGTCATGGACAATTGGATCCCTGGCGTGCAATGGGCATACAGAATGAAAAGGAAGCTACTGTTATACCAAGTAAGCTGCGCTTTAAACTTAGTTGAGCACATGCATTAACTTTAATTTTTTACAGAATACGCGCACTGCAAGGATTTGAGTTCGATCAGCGACAAAGACACTGCGGAAATGCGCGCATCAAAGGAACGCGTTGCTGAACTAGTTCGCCAATGGGTGAAGTAAACTTTCTGTTTTATCGCTTAGTATGCCAATAAATTGTGTATTTTAAAAACCAATAAATTATAATGTGTTAAGTTTGAAAATTGCCTTATCTGATATTGTTCCGGTAATACCCGCAAGGGCAGATTGCAAAGTTTTGGGCAGCATAGAATCACTCACACAAGTGATATCGATTAAAAGCAATCTTAAATGATTAAATTGTTCAAATCCATTCTTATCACCATCAGCGACACACACACACACACATTAGTAGACGTCCCTGTATAAGCTTATCAGCGTTCAATTTATAGCTCACTAACTTGGCTGATAAACACACTGGTTCTTATATAAAATTAAGCGCACGCTGGTCAATTGTTCACTTTATTTGGGAATATGCTGGCTATCAAGTTGGTCAGCCTACTGCTGTTGGCTTTGGCCATACACACAGATGGTCTAAAGTTGCAGAAGGATGTGCCTGTGTTTGTCAAAACGCTAAAGGATCTGCAGCGTGGTCCACCCAAACAAATGCTCACTAATCGCGCTGAAGTGACAGAGGAATGGATTGAGCAGCCATTGGATCACTTTGATGATAAGAATAAGGAAACATACAAAATGGTAATGACATAAGCTTTACGTGAAAATGTTCACTCATTTTGTGTTCACAGCGTTATTTGGTTAACAATGAATTCCAAACCGAAGGCAGTCCAATTTTCATATTTTTGGGTGGCGAATGGGAAGCTGAGCCAGGCATGCTCACCAAAAGTCATTGGTACGACATGGCCAAGCAGCACAAGGGCGTTCTAATCTACACTGAACATCGTTATTATGGTGCCAGCGTGCCCACACCCACAATGTCAACCGAGAACTTAAAGTATCTGAGTGTCAAACAAGCGCTGGCCGATGTGGCAAATTTCATTAACACCTACAAAGCGGAGAATGCGCAGCTTGCCAAGTCGAAGGTTTTGCTGGCAGGGGGCTCCTATTCAGCCACAATGGTTGTTTGGTTTATGCGTGAATATCCCGATTTAATCGTGGGTGGCTGGGCTTCTAGTGCGCCACTCTTGGCCAAGGTGGACTTCTATGACTACAAAGTGGTGGTGGGCAAGGCTATACGCGAGCTGGGCGGTCAACAGTGCTACAATCGCATCGAAAACGGCATTGCCGAGTTGGAAAACATGTTCAAGAACCAACGCTCGGCGGAGGCACGTGCTATGCTGCGACTATGCAGCAGCTTTGATCACACTAACGACTTGGATTTCTGGAGTTTGTTTGGTGCCATATCCAACATATTCTCTGGCATTGTTCAGAGACAGCGGTAAGTTATGCCCATAGCTATATAATAACCTAAAAAAACGTTGTTGTTTTTGCAGACCTGGTGATGTTGAATATTGGTGCGACTTTCTGCTAAAATTCGAGGATGATGCTACAGCCATTGCCAACTTATTTTATCATGCAGCTGGTTATCCTACATGCGTCGATATGCGCTACAGTGAAACTGTTGCCTATTATCAGGAACTTGTTGCAGACTTCGATGATTGTAAGTTGTTAACAATTGAGTTTGAGTCGTATATATGCTAATAATCCACTTAATAGCGCTGCCTTGGTACTATCAGACCTGCAATGAGTTTGGCTGGTATCAATCCTCACGCGCTGCAGCGCAGCCATTTGGCAAAAGCTTCCCCGCTACCTTGTATATTGAGCTGTGCCAGGACATTTTTGGCGCCAAGTACAGGCAATCACAAATCGAAAGTTATGCCGCCGAGACCAATGAACACTTTGGTGGCATGGAGCCAGCCGTCGAAAATGTATTCATGACACACGGCAGCCTTGATCCGTGGAATGCCGTTGGTCATGGCGTTGCTGAAGGTGCCACAGTCATAGCTCAGGCTTCGCACTGCAACGATTTAGCTCCGATGAGTAGCGCCGATAGCGCTGAGATGCGTGCAGCCAAGGAAAAAATTGCTGAGCTTGTCACTCAATGGTTGGCTTAGATAAAAAATGTAATTACTCTAAGCTCAGCAATACATTTCAAGCAATAAATAACATTTGTATGTCAATAAACTGCTCGTGGTTTTATTTCGACAAATTGGATTCTAAAAAAAGCAGCAAATTAGATACTCATGATAGTATATTCCAAACATATACACATTGAATCGCAAATATATTTATTGTGATTGCTATTACCAAGTAACTATTCAATCAAATACTACTACAGTGCTTAGAGTTTACAGTGATCCGCAACAAATAAGAGTTTGTTGTTTGCTATGCTACTCATAGAAAATATTTAATTTTAGCACCACTTAATTTTATCAGGGTTTTTTTTAACGGAAAGTCAATTCTAATCAACTTTTAAACATTTGCCTTTAAATAATATTTATCTGTTACAAATTCCACTGTAACCCATTTTCCAATAAATAGGCCTTGACGTAAGCTACGAAATTATTCGCAAACTTGAACTTGAACCGAACGGACAAAATGAAGTACACCTTACAATTTATTGCACTAATAGTTTGCTTGGCTGATTGTTTGGCCTTTATTCAGACACTTCGCAAACCCTACCGAGGTCCGCAGCAAAGCAATGAAACAAACGAATTTGAAAAATTAAATGTGACAACCAAATGGATAACTCAAAAACTAGACAACTTTGATGACAATAATACGAAAGTGTGGAGCAATGTAGGTCTTGAGCATAACTCTATTTAAGTTTTATAATTTAAAAATTTTATTTGCAGCGATACCATATATATGAGGATTATTTTTCGCATGGATCTCCAATATTTGTATGGTTGGGTGGTGAGAGCAAAGTCGATCCAGACATGAAAGTCTTACTTTGGGAGGAAATAGCAAAGGAGCACAATGGTTCACTGATTTACACGGAACATCGCTTTTATGGTAAAAGCATTCCCATAAGGTAACTAAGCTAAATTTCGGTATGGCCACTAAATCAAATTTTGTATCTAACAACAGACCCTATTCAAATGAGAACCTTAAATATCTAAGTACTGAGCAAGCTTTGGCTGATGTCGTTCATCTTATTAAAACCCTGAAGAAGGAGGATAAGTACAAGAACTCAAAAGTGCTTGTACTTGGCTGCTCCTATGCTGGATCAATGGCAGTGTGGCTAAAAAAATTGTATCCAGATTTAGTCGTTGGAGTCTGGGCCTCAAGTGCCCCCTTGCTTGCCAAGGTGGATTACCCAGGTAAATTAATGAATTTTAAATGAAATTAATAATTTAAAAACGTTTGCTTTAGAACATTTTCAAGTTGCTGGACAGTCTTATAAAAAACTCGGGGGCATTGAATGCTACAATCGCATTAAAAATGCTATATCATTCTATGAGGATCTGTGGAATCAAGGTAATATCACTGAGCTGAAGAAAATTCTAAATATCTGTGATGATTTTGATGCGAAATATGAATACAACCGCTATGACCTATTTATGACAATCGCAAGTAATTTCTCTGACATTGCACAATTCCAAAGGTAAGTAAAATTTGTATATAAAAGATGTAAGGTTACAATTAGTATTTCTTACAGACCACACTTATTTACTATTAAGGAGCATTGCGTTCAGATGTTAAAGTCTGATGATGATGCTATGGCTGTTTCCCAATTTATACATAAACAAGTGGAAAATCCTAGATGCCTTTCAATTAATAATCAACAATTTATCGACAAAATAAACTTGGTTAGAGATAACTGTGATAAACGTAAGTAAATACTTCCTTTGCAAAATGGCTAATAACTAAACCATTCTATAATTTTTTAAGCGTTTCTTTGTTGGGCCTATCAGACTTGCAGTGAATTTGGTTGGTATCAAAGTACTAATGGTGATGGTCAACCATTTGGATCTTCCGTTCCAGTCCAATATTCTATTAACACATGCCAGAAAGTTTTTGGCGCTCATTTTACTAGGGAAAAAATTGAAGCTAATGTTAAAGCTACGAACGAGAAGTTTGGTGGACTTAATCCAAATGTTACGAACGTTTATTTAACTCACGGCGAACTGGACCCATGGAGCAAAGTTGGTGCTGGCATTGCTCAAGGTGCAACTATTATACCGAATGCCTCACATTGCAACGATATGCAGTCCATCACAGAGGAAGATAGTCTAGAATTAGTTGCCTCTAAAAGGCGTCTGATGTCGTTAGTTCGAAAATGGTTAGCTGAATAGTTTGGAGCTATGACAGTAAATTGCTTTAACAGTGTGGAAACGTTGATTACATTTTTATTAAAAGTAATGCCATATTCTATTTTCTTAAACAACGCACCAGAATTCATTGAATTTTAATGCGGCACACGTTAATATATTATAAGGCTTAGATAAAAAATGTAATTACGAAGCTCAGCAATACAATTCATTCAATAAATAACATTTCTAAATCACTAGATGCATGTTATTTTCTTTGAACTAATAGGATAGCACTCTCCAAATATATAGGCATTGAATCGAAAACATGTTTAGATTGCCAAGAATTGTGATTAATGCCATGACTAAGTAACTATTCGACCAAATATTACAGTGTTTACAGCTTACAGTGATAAGCAACTAATAAAAATTTGTATAACTGTTAATAATGTTAAAGATAATAACTGACTCTTATTTGCTGTTTGCTATAATACAATATATTATATAGTATTATATAATATATTATATAAAATATTTAAATTTAGGACTACTTCATTTTATCAAAGTTTTTTAACAGAAACTCAATACTAATCAATTTTCAAATATTTGCTTTTGAATTATTATCTTTAACAAATTCTACTGTAACCCATTTTTAAATAAATAAACCTTGAGGTAAGCTACAAAATTTTTCGCAAACTTGTACCCCAACGGAAAATATGAAAAAATAACATTTGTATGTCAATAAACTGCTCTTGATTTTATTTCGACAAATTGGATTCTAAAAAAAGCAGCAAATTAGATACTCATGATATTATCGCAAATATATTTATTGTGATTGCTATTACCAAGTAACTATTCAATCAAATACTACTACAGTGCTTACAGTTTACAGTGGTCCGCAATTAATAAGAGTTTGTTGTTTGCTATGCTACTCATATAAAATATTTAATTTTAGCACCACTTAATTTTATCAGGGTTTTTTTTTAACGGAAAGTCAATTATAATCAACTTTCAAACATTTGCCTTTAAATAATATTTATCTGTTACAAATTCCACTGTGACCCATTTTCCAATAAATAGGCCTTGACGTAAGCTGCGAAATTATTCGCAAACTTGAACTTGAACCGAACGGACAAAATGAAGTACACCTTACAATTTATTACACTAATAGTTTGTTTGGCTGATTGTTTGGCCTTTATTCAGACACTTCGCAAACCCTACCGAGGTCCGCAGCAAAGCAATGAAACAAACGAATTTGAAAAATTAAATGTGACAACCAAATGGATAACTCAAAAACTAGACAACTTTGATGACAATAATACGAAAGTGTGGAGCAATGTAGGTCTTGAGCATAACTCTATTTAAGTTTTATAATTTAAAAATTTTATTTGCAGCGATACCATATATATGAGGATTATTTTTCGCATGGATCTCCAATATTTGTATGGTTGGGTGGTGAGAGCAAAGTCGATCCGGACATGAAAGTCTTACTTTGGGAGGAAATAGCAAAGGAGCACAATGGTTCACTGATTTACACGGAACATCGCTTTTATGGTAAAAGCATTCCCATAAGGTAACTAAGCTAAATTTCGGTATGGCCACTAAATCAAATTTTGTATCTAACAACAGACCCTATTCAAATGAGAACCTTAAATATCTAAGTACTGAGCAAGCTTTGGCTGATGTCGTTCATCTTATTAAAACCCTGAAGAAGGAGGATAAATACAAGAACTCAAAAGTGCTTGTACTTGGCTGCTCCTATGCTGGATCAATGGCAGTGTGGCTAAAAAAATTGTATCCAGATTTAGTCGTTGGAGTCTGGGCCTCAAGTGCACCATTGTTTGCCAAGGTGGATTACCCTGGTAAGTTAATCAAATTTAAATCAAAATGATTAATTTAAAAACATTCGACGCAGAATATATGCAAGTTGTTGGAGAGAGTTTTAAAAAACTCGGGGGGATAGAATGCTACAATCGCATTAAAAATGCTATATCATTATATGAGGATCTGTTGAATCGTGGTAATATCACTGGGCTGAAACAGATTTTAAACATCTGTGATGATTTTGATGGAAAAAATGAATACGACCGCAAACGACTATTTGACATAATTGCAGCCAATTTCTCTGAAGTTGCACAATTCCAAAGGTAAGTAAAATTTTGTATAACAGATTTAAGGTTACAATTAGTATTTTTACAGACCGGCATTATTTAGTATTAAACAGCATTGCGTCAAAATGTTAAAGTCTGATGATGATGCTTTGGGTGTTTCGCAATTTATACATAAACAAGTGGAAAATCCTAGATGCCTTTCAATTAATAATCAAAAATACATCGACAAACTCAACCTGGTCAGAGATAACTATAATGATAGTAAGTAAATATTCGCTTTGCAAAATGGTTAATAATTCTAAATTCTTTTAAGTGATGCTTTCTTGGACCTATCAGACTTGCAGTGAATTTGGCTGGTATCTAAATTCTGTAGGCGCTGATCAACCGTTTGGATCTTACCTTTCGGCTACACTTTATATAAACACTTGTCAAAAACTTTTTGGTGATCATTTTACTAGGGAAAAAATTGAAGCTAATGTTAAAGCTACGAACGAGAAGTTTGGTGGACTTAATCCAAATGTTACGAACGTTTATTTAACTCACGGTGAACTGGACCCATGGAGCAAAGTTGGCGCTGGCATTGCTCAAGGTGCAACTATTATAACGAATGCCTCACATTGCAACGATGTGGAGTCCATCACAGAGGAAGATAGTCCAATATTAGTTGCCTCTAAAAGGCGTCTGATGTCGTTAGTTCGCAAATGGTTAGCTGAATAGTTTGGAAGTTTGATAGTAAATTGCTTAATTGGGTTAAATTCTTATAAAAATTAAATCCTTAGAATTATTTGAATTTTCATGTTTGCGGAACACGTTAAACAAAATATAATACGTTTATTTAATTCTCTTTTAATGTCCATAACCTTCCTCTACACAATTTTACATATTACTAATGTCAAAGTTCAATTAATAAAATTAATAATCATAATCTATGATTTTCTTCACAAAACATTGCGACGAGTTTTTTCTGATAACTTAATACGCACATTATTCTACAGTCTAAGAATTCAGTTGAATATATATATAACCTACATCTAATATCTAAACTAAAGTGGAATAAGCTAAAAATATTGCACAGGCTTTCTGTTAAATAACAAGACCTCTCAGTACGACAGTTGACTAGATAAAGTGATATTTTTTTACTTATATAAATAGAGTCAAAGCCACAGGTGCAGGCGATAAAATTGGTTATTGGAATACACGATTTCGAATTTATCAAGAGCATTGCAGTTCATATTAATTATTGTATTTTATGATCATAATGTGTAGCGTGTGTTGAAGTGTCTCTAATAAACTAACAATCAAGTAGAATTAACTGGTCAGTGTAAATTTGATGACTTAATGCGGCACTGTTCAACATAGCTCAGCTTTCATGGAATAGGTTTTCAGTTTATTTAAAACCTGAACTAAGTAAAGAAAATATCAATAAATAATTATATATTTTGTTATTAAAGAAAATAGCCAAATATATTGCTCAAGGTTACTCTAAGCGCCATTTTAATTTTAGTGCATTGTTTTCTCCTCATAAAACCAATGAAAAGTCTATGTAAAAAGACCACCATCTAAGATAATAAAATGCATTTAAAGCCTTTGCAATAAAACTTTTACAATACGAAGTGCTGTCAACTTGCATTAAACCGTACCTCAAGCACTTAAAATTATCAAAGTTTAATAAAAATACTAGAAGTCTTTAAACTATCTGCAAATATTTGCGTTTTAATTAGCGGTTATCTTCAAAAAATTTTCAAATAAATAGGCCCCATGTTGGGGTAGGAAATCATTCGCTAAATCGTAAGCTACCTAACACAATGAAGTGTGCCCTCGTACTTTGGGCACTTATACCCTTGGCTGCGGCCGCCAGTCTTGGACAAACTCAAGGAGCTGCTGAACCAGCAGTGTCAGCCTTTGTTCAATCTTTGCATCAGATGCACAGAGGGCCACCAGCTCGGGAAATCACAACTCGCGCCAATGTGCAACAAGGCTGGATCAGTCAAAAGCTGGATAATTTCGATGCCAATAATACAGCAAAGTGGTACAATGTAAGATCTTAAGTCCTGTTACATTCCTTAGCTAATATTAATTTTATTTTACAAACATTCAGCGCTATTTAATAAACGAGGACTACTTTAGGAGCGGTTCACCTATTTTTATATATCTTGGTGGCGAGTGGGAAATCGACGCAAGCTCTATTACATCAGGACTTTGGGTGGATATTGCAAAGGAACATAATGGCTCCTTGCTATATACAGAACATCGATTCTTTGGCCAAAGTATTCCAATAAAGTATGTAAGTTATATACTAATGCAAGCATATACTCTAATACTATTTTAAATTGCAGACCACTGTCAACAGCAAACCTAAAATATCAGAGTGTGCAGCAAGCCTTGGCGGATGTGATAAATTTAATTAAAACTCTAAAGACGCAAGCTAAGTACAAGGACTCAAAGGTGCTTGTGTCCGGTTGCTCCTACTCGGCCACCATGGCAGTTTGGATTAAGAAACTGTACCCCGACATTATTTTGGGCAGTTGGGCGTCAAGTGCGCCGTTAGATGCCAAAGTTGACTTCAAGGGTAGGTAAACAATTTATAAATTGACAAGAGCTACTACATTTTGAAGTTTTATTCTAGATTATATGAGAATTGTAGGCAAAGCATATCGACAGCTTGGCAGCGAGGATTGCTATAATCTAATTGATAATGCCACAGCTTATTATGAGGACTTGTTTGACGAAGGAAAAGGCAAGGAGGCTAAGAAGCTTCTAAATCTTTGTAGCAATTTTGACGTCAACAACGAAAGAGACATTTGGCAAATCTTTAGCACCATTGCAAATATATTTGCAGGATTTGCGCAGTACCAGAGGTAAGTCTGTATATAGTAATAAAAGCATGCCTAAAGTTTTTAATAATAATCTAGCCCGGCAAATAAGGATCTTCAAGGACATTGCATCAATCTGCGCTCTAAGTCGGACGATGATGCAACTGCTCTGTCCCTGTTCTTGCAAGAGAAACTAGAGTGGCCATCATGCGTTAATACTCGATACCAAGGATCAGTTGACTATTATTTATGGGCCCAAGCAAACAATGACAATTGTAAGCAGTGCTTTTAAATTTAATTTAAAACATTTCTCTACCTTTAAATCCTTCCTTAGCTGATATTCCTTGGACCTATCAGACCTGCAGTGAATTTGGCTGGTTCCAGGGCTCCGGCAGCAGCAGACAGCCGTTTGGTTCTTCCTTCCCATCCACGCTTTATACAGATATTTGTCATGATGTCTTTGGCGCGAATTTCACGCTACCAAAAATTCAAGGATATATAGACGATACGAACGCTGAGTTCGGTGGTATTTATCCAAATGCTCAAAATCTTTATATGACTCATGGCGGATTGGACCCATGGAGCAAAGTTGGCGCTGGTGCGCTGCAAGGTGCAACAATCATACCGCAACATTCACATTGCTCTGATCTGGGTTCCATAAGGAAATCGGACAGCGCAGAGCTGACTGCATCTAAGAAAAAGGTGAAGCAGCTGGTTCGTCAATGGCTTCAACAGTAATTGCTACTGATTGTCTAATATTTTTTTTTTATACAATAACTATTTTATTCATCTATATTATACCAAGTGGCCACTGATAATAAAGCAAGCATTTACTGAAGATCTAATGTGCATTGAAATGATTAGCCTCTTAAACAAAAGCCTTGCACACTTACTCACAAGTACTTCAAGTCTTATATACAAGTTGCCTTAGTCATAGCAAAGAAGTTAAAATTTCATTATAGAAACCCGATTTCTATACTCAACTAAGTGCATTAAATTCCGAAATACTTCAAGCACATGAAATGGAACGTGACAAAATAACGAAAGCGACCCATGAAGAGTTTATGGTGCTTTGATTTAAAAAATGTCATAAATCTTGGCGATAAATAAAAGCAAGTCGCACATGAATGATAATGACTTTTCATTATAATTTGTTAATAAAGGGCAAAAGAAGAACTGTAACCTACATAGGCGATTCATTGGCCAATGATTTGAATAAAATTATGTTTGTTAATGCTTAATTCACAGTGAATTAAAAGTGACAAATTGTTAATCAAAAAGTATTAATTTTAATTTAATTTGAACTTGAAGTGATTTTTTTTCTTCTTCTGAAATCCTACAAAAAATCAAACATATAAAAGTGTTTATGCCGTCAGCGATGAGTCGCCTCAAAGAGCCGCGCATATAAAACAATTTCATGGCAAATGCCAAAGAATTAGTCAACATTGAGTTTGTCCAACGATCAGCAAGCCTGAGAACCGAACAATAAAAAACGTGTGGGGAGACAAGCCAAATTACCGCTCGGCCAGCGCAAATAACAAATCAAAATCAGTGACAAAATGATTTAGGAACCGAGCAAAAATGTTCACACGAAGCCCAGCAGCCAAACTCAAAGGCAAATCGAATCGAGACACACACTCACACACACATATATATTATGTTTGGCTACTGCATCCTTTTGGCTGAGAATTTAAGCTACCTTGGCAGTGCCATTGTTGCGATAAAGATCACAATGTGTAAATCATGGGGCAATGCTGATCGAAACAGCAACCAACAGTCGAGCGCGCATTGCATAAACAAGTAGTCGAGCAAATGGATACAAGCGCAGCCAACAAGCTGCCCCTTTATTCAGCGCGCCCACACATAAATCTGTTGGCTTTACATTGTCATAGAGATTCGCACAATATAAACACAGCCGCCTGCAGTGCTTGGAGAAATTCATTTCTATCGTTTAAAAGGGACAGTAGCAGCTTGTGTATACAACTTGAACATATATTCCGGGCGGCATTTACAGCACAGCACGCCCGTTTCCAGGTCGACAAGTTCGCAGCCCATTGCCTTGGAGCCAAGCGCAGCCCGGCGAGAGAATTCCGCTGCTGCCTGCACATGAAACAGATTTCGTTGGCTGTGAACACTGCCAAAAACATGATTTATATTCGTACAGCAGCTAAAACAGTCACCCATTCTAACTCACATGCAAAACACAATTGTCCTTTCCCATTGTATTGCGGAACTTGCGGCGCTCTGCTCGAAATTTAGCCTGCCTATCTTTGAAAAACACGCTAGAGTTTGTTACCAACAGCAGCTTCGACTTGCTGCTCTTGCTCATCTCATCGCTGTCCTCGCTGTCAGGATCAAGGCCATTGCGCTTGCCCGCATCAGTGCTACTCAAAGCAGCTCTTCGACTTGTCACTTGTGGCATTCTGTCTTTTCTTGGCACCAAGCTTGCAGCCACATGAGGCAACCTTGGTGAGCTACTTAAATGAACGCTCATTGTAAGCAACGATTAAAAAGTGTTTGCTTTAAATTTTAATTTTCTACATATAAATATGACAGTCTAAAATAAATGTTTGTTTTATGAATTCAAAATAGTTTGATACTTAGTTTTTATATATTGCTTCATTTTTAAAACCCTAATTCAATTGATGGCTTGGCATTAAATAAGCTTAGCATAAATAAATTTTATGTTGCAATAAAAAGTAATTACTTTTGAAATAGACAAATTTCATTGCTATAAACCCTAAAGAATTAATTTTCTGCGAGTCGAATGCTGCTAAAGAAAAAGTAAGAACTTTCACTTACCGTATCGGCGGCAGTTAAATTGATGCCCAAGCCACCGGCTCGCGTGGAAAGTAGAAAAACGAAGATATCAGCGCGGGATTGAAAATCAGCAACCATATCGCGACGTGCTGAAATCTTGCTGGAGCCATCAAGTCGCATATAACGATGCTTGCGATGCCACATGTATTCCTTAAAAGAAATTAAGCAGTTAGCACCAAGCAGTTAGACTGGCAAGCATATTTACTTCTAGCAAGTCAATCATTTTAGTCATTTGTGAATAAATGAGCACACGATGTCCCTCAGCCTTGAGCCGTGTGAGCAGCGTATCCAGCACAAACAGTTTGCCAGCGTCTGTGATCAGTGTCTCCTTATCGGGCACTATAATCGAAGACCAGCCGTTGCGTGGCTTGCAAAGCGCCAAACCTGTGCGCACCAGCTCGCGTCCTACGACATTTTCACACTGCAGATGACGCAAATGCGTCCAGGCAGCTGCACGGCTTTCACAGCTGCAAATCAAAAACAAATTAGCAAACGCATTGTGTGTGTGCATTGGAGGCTACTTACTATAAATGCCGCTGCACAGCCTGCACACGCTGGCCCAAGCCATAGAGAAAGCGTGGCATTTGCAATGGCTCGCACTCGTAGCGTTGTGGCTTGCGTGGACGATGCACAAACTCTGGCAGCAATTGTAAGGTTGTCAGCTTTACATCACTCTTGGCATTTGCTTTGGTTTGCACTTCAACAGACTCCAACTCCTGCTTGACGCATGATGCGGCAGCAAGCTCTTCAATTAGCGGCGGCGTTTGCTTGAGCACCTTGGAGCGTATGACACGATGCTCAATTGTTTCCTGCATATTAATTGTATGATAATTTCCAAATGCATAGACGCTGCTCTCGTTCGAAGTCTGTGGTATATAATTTTATTAGCAAGCAGTTTAATAATAATTTGCTTCAGTTTAGACTTACCATAGCCGTAAATATGAAATTTCTAAGCACGCTGTCTGTAAGCATATAGTGTGGCATTAATTTACGCTCCAGTGTGGGCTCCAATAGCTGATAACTGCTAGCGCGTTGCTGTGGCCACCACTGACAACGATAGGCGAGCAAGGGCTGCCTGTCTATAACACGGCGATAGTGCAGCAGACTACAAGCAAAAGTTATAGTTAATAAATAATATATATAAAGCTTAAAAATGTTGCTTACAATGCAATTAAACCACGCCAGCTAACATCCTCCATATCAGACAGCGATAAGTCTGCTAGACGCGTAAAGCTAAAACAATTATCCAATTGCACATCGTTATACAAGCCGCGTTGCATATGCGCCGATTTGAATATGTTAAAGCTGCAATTATATATTAAATTAGTTTGTTATATAAATTTAAAAGCTTATACTAACCGATTGTAGAGCAAGTGCTGGCGACTGGGCAAAGCGCTGTGCAGCAATCCATCGTCGTACACTAGACGCGGCAGCACAAACTCGGCGCAACGCATGCTAAATGGACTTTTGGCATCGCGGCGTTCAAAGAGCTCCGGATGATTGCAGACTTTGCGAAACTGCATGACCAAGTTCATGAGATTTGAAGTGAAATTGCGATCCACTGAACCATCGGCAGGTGCTGCAGCTGTGCCGCTGCCGCTTATAATGTGCAGCAGATCTTCAATGCGAATCTTTTGCTTAAGTGCGCGATACAGCAGTTTCTGTCGAATGGTGAGCGGGCAATAGACCATAATTTCAATTTTATCCGATAACTCATTCTCCACATCCTTTTTAATGCGACGCAACATAAAGGGCTTGAGTATCATATGCAGACGCGAGATTTGCAGTTCGTCGATGCCCGTTTTGTTTTCCGCATGCGATTCAATGTCCTTGGAGAACCATTCGTTGAACTCATCATGCGAGTCAAACAGCGTAGGCATTATAAAATGCAACAGCGCCCACAGCTCGGCCATGCTGTTCTGTATGGGCGTGCCACTGAGCAGCAAGCGATTGCGACAGTTGAAGCCCAGCAGCAGTTTCCAGCGCTGTGAAGCGGCACTCTTGATAGCCTGCGCCTCGTCGAGCACCATATATTGCCACTTGATGCGATTGAAGTATTTATAATCGCTGACCACCAGCTGATAGGAGGTGATAACTACATGAAAACTGGCCTCGCGTGTATGCAGATGCTTCTGATCCCAGAATTGACGCAATATTTTGCGCTCATTGGGTGAACCCCAGTAGGGCACTACATTGAAATCGGGCACAAAGCGTTCCATTTCCTGTTGCCAATTGTGCAGCGTAGAGGCAGGTGAAATGATCAGAAATGGACCCCAAACACCGTAGTGCTCGGCAATGTGACATAGAAATGCTATAGATTGTACCGTCTTTCCCAGACCCATTTCATCGGCCAAAATGCCGCTTATCCCTTGATCATAGATGTTTGCCAGCCAGGTCATACCCTTTATCTGATAGGCTTTGAGTGTGCCCTTAAACATTTGTGGCTGCGGCAAGTCCTTCATGTGGTCACGTGCTGGCAGCGGCAACTCATCCAGCTGCTCCTGCAACTCCTCCTTCTTGAAGCGCACATCGAAGGCGCGCGTTTTGTCCAAATCACGTTGCATCGCTGCGGTTGCATTAGCCTGCGCCAGCTGCTTCATCTCACCCGCATCGTAGTCATCTTGCGCTGCTAGACGCGCATTATGCTCCTCATCCAGCTGACTGAGTATGCGCAGCTGATCGGCCTCGGTACCTTGGCCCAGTTTTTTGGACATAAAATGTGCATAGAGCTCGGTTTGTGTTATAAGGAAGTTTAGCTTGCGCTGCTGTCGCTTCACCTCAATAAGTTCCACATCTTGTTTGCGCTGCTCCTCTGCTTCCCGCTCCTGCTTGCGACGCTGCTCTCGCTCGACACGCTCATAGCGCTTCCAATATGTTAACATTTCACGTGTCAGACGCTTCGCACGCCAAACCGTCTCCTTCATAATGCGCTGTGAGTTGGTCGCTCGCTGTCGCACAACTTTGGCGCACATGCCAGCAATACGCTTGCAATTGGCCAGCATCTCTTTGTGATTGTTGCTCTTGATGCGTTGCAGGCGCACAGTTTCTTTCTTCGACATGATTTGCCAAATGCGACGACGACGCGCCGCCAGCACTTCGGGATTTTTGCGTCGACGTCGCACACGCGTCACTTGGCCATCGCTGGCTCCGACCACATCCACTTCCTCTTCAATTTCCTCTTCTTCCTCTGGAAAATCAAGTGCGAAATTTGCCAGCTCACGTTTGTAGTCCACAACGCCATTTTCATCGTCGTCCTCATCGTTCACAGGCAGCGTATCGCCAAAACTATATTTGCCCAACTCAGAGGGATGCACCTCACCCGACTCTGGCGATCCCAACGAACGTTTCTTGCGTCCACGTCGACGTTGCTTAGCTGGTTTGGGACCTGCCTGCGCCTCAGCCAGTTTTGCTAGCAGTATCTCCTGTTTGGTACGACGTCGCCGCTTGCGCACACCAGCTGTAGCCTGCTGCCGTTCAGCATAGACATCATGATTGGATAGCAGACCACTGCCATAGTAAGCATACTGGGCATTCTGTAAGACACTTTGCTTAACGATGCGCACTTGAAATAGAGCAGACTTACCGTTGGCTTTTTATAGTATCTCTTGCGCTCACGTTGCTCATGCATATGCTCGCGCAGCAGCTGACTGATATACTCATCCTCATCGCTTAGCTGTTCCTCACTCTCGGTGTCGCTGAGCAACATGTCATAAAGCCATTCCCGATCACTGGTCAAATCGTTAAAATTGTAAAGCTGCGTTTTGACACTTTGTCTCTCTGCAATACATATAGAAATACAAATTAGTTATAACTTTAAGGACACATATACTATGTGCAGTTTATGCTTGCCCTCCTTGCTGCCCAGTATCCGCTTTCGACGTCGCTGTTTTAGCTGAACCATGCCAACTCGAGTAGAATCATCTGAATCGGCGCTCGCCTCGCCGCCTGGCTCCAGATCAGTGGCGCTGCCCTCGCCGCTGCTAAGCGGCTGCTTAAGCGCCTGGCGCGCCATCTGCATAAACGGACGCATATTTAGTGCCGCTTCCAATCTTTGTATGTGTAGTGGCTCAGCCATTAAACGTGGCTGCAATTCGGTGCCACCGCCGCCGCTCGCCATATTGTTCGGCCTTGGTTTATTTTTTTTTCAAGAATTTCGATTTGTCTTCAGGCCCTTCAGGCGGCAAGGTGCAAATTTCCGTTAGCTTGGCGCTGCCCAGCACACTTCAAAGCGAAATTCAAAACAATTCGAATCGAAAAATATCACGTAATTGCTAAATTTTCACATGCGTTGCGTAAAAATGCGCGAGTGAAATTGTACGCTGCTCTACACAGTTTTTTAGCCCACACGCTACAGCTACACACAAGCACATTTAGACGACCAAACAAATAATATTCTTCTCGGCTCTTGTAGTCCATTGTTGTTGTCGGCAGGGTTGCCTGCAATGCAGCAACTCTGTCGCAGCCAGTGCTGCGTAACGTAATCAATAAATATCAAGCTAGCAGCTTTAGCATCCAAATGCTATACAAATGGCATTTTAAAAAATGATGCTATGAAAATATGGTTTATTTTAAAATGCTTTAATACAATATTAATAACAAAAACAAGATTGTGTGAGCATACATTAAGACAACCCTAAAGCAGCTGACAATTGTCAGCCCTGGTCTGTAATCTTTAATAGCACTAGTCGCACGAGGCAACCCTATTTATCAGCTGTGCGCCATGGCTTGGGCAAACGGTTTAATCAAAACAATTATAGATAGATCAAATCATTTCATTTCATGTGATGTAGCTGTTGTCATAGCCGATAAATATCCAAAGGCACGTCACCACTACCTAGTGCTGCCCACGGAAGACATTCCTAGCATATATTCGGTGAGTCGGCATCAAAAATTTGAAACGGTTTTATTTGACCAATAAGTATATTTAACAGTTGAATAGAACGCATTTGCCGCTGCTGGAGGAACTACATTTGCTAGCCCTCAACATAACTGAAGTGCGCGGTTTGCAATGGGATAATTTTAAAGTTGTGTTCCATGCTAAGCCCAGCATGCAACGTGTGCACCTACATGTCATTTCAAAGGATTTCATATCGGATTGCTTGAAGACTAAAAAACACTGGAATAGT
This sequence comes from Drosophila busckii, assembly GCF_011750605.1. Taxonomy (NCBI): domain Eukaryota; kingdom Metazoa; phylum Arthropoda; class Insecta; order Diptera; family Drosophilidae; genus Drosophila; species Drosophila busckii. Next base: position 3,188,164 of record NC_046607.1, on the reverse strand, counting down.
TTCAATACGGATCTCTTTGTGCCGTACGAAAGTAAGTTAATACAAAAACTGCATAAACTTCTTTTGCAAAGAAAAATTACTTTGCAGCTATTTATAACCAGTTAAGTAATGATGGTTGCATACAACGCTGGCCCAAAGAGGTGGTGGATGATCTGCTAGCCACGCCCTTAAAGTGTAATCAATGTTCTTTTGAAGCAAACAATATGCCCACGCTCAAGCAGCATTTGCTTGAACATTCCGAATAATAAACAATTAGTAAGACGCATGTACTGGCTGTTTTTGAATTTGCTAACACTTTTCTTTTGCAATACTGATTTATACGCAGCCAAACATACACAACTTATTTACAACACTTGTTCATTTTGCGATTGAATTGCTATACAATTGGAACTAATATTGTGAATTTCTTAAAATGGAATTCTTGATTGAAAATGATGTGGCTGGTGTTATAAAATATAAGTATCCAAAAGCTGAATATCATTATCTGATTATCTGCAAAGAGAATATCCCATGTCTGACAGCAGTAAGTATGATTAAAATAACATTGCATTTGTATAGATGCTCCCTAAATTATTAATTTCAGCTAAAGCTAGAACATCTGTCTCTGCTGGAGAAAATGAATGAATTGGCCAATGAAATCATTAAGCAACAAAATGTGCGCTCCAGTCAATTTCTTATCGGTTTTAAATTGGATGCCTATAAGTTGGGTCTCAATATGCATGTCCTATCCAATGACTTCTACTCACTTAGCATGCGTCGCAAACAGCATTGGAATACCTTTAACTCAGATTTATTCATGAGTTATCAGGCTGCATATGCGCTGATAGGCGTTCAGGGCTATATTGATCCCATGCCCGAAGAGAAGATAAACATATTACTCAATGAAGATAACTTGCACTGTAATCAATGCGATTTGCAGACCAACAGCATTTGCGTATTAAAGCTTCACCTCTTTCAACATTGGAAGGAGCGTGATGACAAGCTAAGTGCCATGAAGGAAATCAATAGACTTACACACTTGCTCGATGAGAACAAGTTGGATGATGTTCCAAAATTAGAGACAGCAAATACGGCTGTTAATGAGCTTCCAGAGAAACCAGCACCACTTAGCTGGCGCCAAAACATGGGACAATCACCAACTGATCCGCAGAAAAATGCTATCGCTAGGCACTTTCAAAAACCTGCTAAGAAACAAGCTGCTGAGCAGCCGCAACTTCTGAACCAAAATCTTCAACAACAATTCAATATTAATTCTCAGCGTGCTGAAGCTCAAAACGCAATTTGGCAGCAAGGTCCAAATTGGCACAGGCCACAGCAAGCTTTTAATCAACAAATGCAAAATGGAATTTGCAATTCACAATTTAACCAGCATACTCAGCCCCGCTTAAATCCGCCATTCGCCCAGCACACTCAGCCCCACTTCAATCCGTTTAAGCAGACACCAAATCAAATACATTATCCAAGACCAAATGTGGACAATGTTAGGTATCCAGTGAGACAAAGCTGTCCTGCGGCTAAATACCATTGGCCACCCAAACCGGAGACAGCAATTAATACAACTAACGACAAGTTTCACTGGATGCGTAAGCCCGACCAACAAAATGCTGCAAAGCCTGCAACAAATAGCGTAGAGAACAGACCAAAGCCTCTGCAAAGCCAAGTCCAAAACAACGCAAATAACGATGCAACTCGCAACAAGCTTCACGCCCAACAAAATGGTTCAAAGCCTCCGCAGAGCCAAGTCCAAAAAAAGACAAAAAACAGTGCATTTAAGCCCAAGCAAGCAGATGTTAAGAAAACTACCAGTCTGGCAAATAACGGTGCAAATAAGCCCACGCAGGCAGATGTTAAGAAAACTACCAGTCTGGAGCAAAAGCAAAACCAAGCGCCAAAATTCGAGAAGAACTGGAACAAGAATAAGAAACCAAATACTTCAAAAGCCAGCAGCTCAGAAGCCAGCAAGTCAAATAATTGAAATTGAATCCAGCATAATATACAAGCATGTTTGTTCACTGATAAATAAACTTTTGTGCCTTATAAGCAAATAAAAATAAATGTTGACAACTGTATACTCTTATCAATGATGCAAGTCTAAATATGCTGACGTAGCAGCATGCATATCATAAGCCATGCGCAAGTAGCAGTTACATCTGCAACATTTTTATGACGTCACAACAGCGATCTATTATGTAGCGCTGGCGCATTGAGAATAGAAACTGAAAGCTCATTTGCTTGCGAAAGTAAACTGCGCATATTTCTCAACACTGACACTGCTGATTCCCAGCTTATATTTGTTGTGTTGCTTATTAGAACATTTGAGAAATGCAACAAATGACCAACTATGATATCGAACAAGAACGTGAACTACTAACACGTATGCTGGAAGCTGGCAAGAATATCATAATTGAGACGGATCAGGCAGCTGTGCTGCGCAATGTAAAATGGCCCAAGGCGGAGTTTCATTATATTGTTATGCCCAAGGCGCCTATTGCAAGAGTAACAGCAGTAAGTAGTTGCATTTACTTGAAAGTTTGCATTTAATTATATTTATATTAAAGCTTAAGCCACAGCATTTGCCTTTACTGGATCACATGATGGAGCTGGCAAACCAAATTATTGAGAAGACGCCACTGCCGCCCAATGAATTTCGCATTGGCTTTGAAATTGATTCATTCATGAATCGTCTGAATATGCATGTTATATCAAATGATTTTCATGCATTCCACATGCAACGCATAGAGCATTGGAACATCTTCAATACAGAATTATTCATTGATTTTCAAGCTGTGTGTGCTTTGTTGCTAGCTCAAGGCTCGGTTGAACCGATGTCTGCGGCAAAAGTGAAGGAGTTGCTGCTGCGCTCTGAATTGCATTGCAATCGATGTGAGTTTGTTGACAAGAACTTTTCTAAATTGAAGGCACATCTGTATCAGCACTGGACAAAGCGAAGAGCCATGATGGATATGACAAAAAGTATTGCCAACACGCATTTAGATTTGCTGCACAACCATACATTTAATGCCCGGCTAGGTGCTGTTGGTGTACCACCTCGAATTCTAGTTCCAGTTAGACCCTTAGCAGCGTACAATCCTATTAGGATACAATTTCAGCCGAATCCTTGCAGGGCACAACTTCAGCCCATCGTCCCTATTATCAAGCCAGCAAATTTAAGTTGGCAAGCAAATGCTCAAAGCAATCCAACAGCTAAGCAAGCTTATAAAAAGCAAAATAAAACAGCCAATAATGCATATAATACTAAATAATACAAATCTTATGCAAATTATTTGCTTTGTGTCATAATAATCCCTTATATATAATATCTACTAAAAATAAATCACAAAAGCCAAAGGTCAAATCATAACAAAGTTGTGCTGCTTTGAAAATCTTGTTACAAAATGCCTCTGGGGGCAAAAGTCAAACTGTGGCAGGCTTCAAACTAAGGGCCCATGTTAGCCTCAACACACCCACCAGCACAGCTGCAAAAATCTTTATTCACTCAATTAAAGTTCACTTGCCTAGGTAAAATGATTGGCCCACGGCTAATTAAGCGCACCAAGGGCATTTGTAGCAAGTGTAGTTGAAAAAAGAAAAAATTAAATTACAATCATAATGTGTAGATGAAACTTTTCTGATCGTCCAGGTGCGCTTGGGACATATAAGCTGCAACTTATGGCCTTCTTTAAAGGTCCGGAAAGCTGTTAATATTCTTGAAGTGCGCATTTTGACGCACGTGTGCGCAAAGGCTCATTTAATTTTCAGAGACTTGCGTTAGATATGTGCCAGCGATTAATCAGCAAGCTAATTTCAAAAGCTAACTAGCTAAAACTAAGCTATGCTATTATAAAGAAAATATTGAATGTGTAGAGTTCTAGGAACTTTGTAAGCTGGGGTATAGGCCATGTGTTGTATTTAATATGCAAAGCAAAGTTCTTGTTAGTTATTTATTAATAAATAGTAAACCGAAATGTGCAGTTAAATAAACTTGTATATAGCTGCTAGAATGAATTCAATAGTTAAGTTCTCAATCAATTAATTTAAAATGAGTTTGTAACTATTTCTTAAAGTTCAAGGCAGCTTAATTAGTTCTTGATTAGTTCTCATATAGATGTAATTTCATTTTCAAACAACTTAAGCCGGTGAAAATTAAATGTCAGCTGACTGCTGCAAAATTGGCTTCAATTTTAATCTTCAGGCCCAGAAGCCCGCACAGCCAAACTGCAGCATATATTCTACGTATGAGCGATAAACACTTTTCAAGGTAACAACCCTGAAAATAGGCAATGAGCACTTCACTGCGTGTGCTATTGTAGTAGTAGTAGTAGTAGTGTTCGTTACTAGTATGTGTGTGTGTTTGTGTGTCACAGTGTCAAGGTGTTTGCGGCGGGTGTATCAAAGTTGCTCTCCAAAGCATTAAGCTGCTGCTGGTGAGGACGAGTGTCGTTGTCAGCGCATTTTAACATTCAACATTCGGCCATCAGACAGGCGTATTAAAGTTGCCATAGCCTTGCCACCTGTTACGAGTTTATTCAAGCAACAGGATGCCATTCATAACATACATTACTGCTGAGTCAAAGAGCGCGAGCTTTAAGCTGAGCAACTTTGAGCACAAATGTGTGTGCGTGAGCGCATGTTCCAAGCTTGAGCAGCTTTTAACTCTAGCGTGCAAGGGTAGTAGAATTTAAGCAAACATTGCCACAGAACTTTAACATTGTATGTACATATGTATTTTAAACGTGGTTACAATTATTTAAAGATTATAAAAGAGCAAGCAATAAAATAGTTTGCATTGGGCTATGACTTAAAAATAAAAACAAACAAGCTAATAAAGATAAAATTTGATCCCATTTAAAGCATCGAGCTAATGAAAATTAGTAGAAATATTATTAGCATTTTAATTATTGATAATTGTCTAGAGAACACACTATAGCATGTTGAGTAATTATAATATTTAATTCAGCACACGAGTAAACTTAACCTCTATCTGCATTTCTTAAACGTTTATCAGTCTGTTACAAAACAATCATATTACAGTTAAGACTCAATACTATGATATATCTTAAATTATAGAACTATAATCTTTGCTAATAACAGATTTTTTGAGCAGCTATGCGTATACGTAATAATAGATAGTGTAGTAGTTATAATATTAAATTCAGCTTGCAATTAAACTTAAGCTTACTTTTTAATCTTTTTTTACAATTGCTCTTAGAAATCATATTCTGAAAATTTGTTGTACGCCAATATATGCGTATACGTAATAAAATATGGTATACGCTTTAGGTGAAAGTAATATTGCGAAATTTAAATTTTTACGCTCTTTTTTCTTATTAAAAATAACGTTTGTAGGTAGGCACAATGTAACTTTATTATTATTTGCTTTCTTTTAATCCAGTTGCGTTTAGTGTTATTTTCGCAGGCAATTTAAATGCCTGCGTAGGCGAAGGGCTGAGCTGTGGGTGAATGTTCAACCTTTTCTGTGGCTTATAATTCCAACATAAACAATGTAACAGCTTAACGTCGATTGTGCGATTCAAGCAATTGCAATTTTTTTTTGTCGCTCTACGCGTAAGCTGAAAAGTAAACGAAAATTCCAGTAGCAGGAGCAAAGTCAAAGAGTGCCAATAATAATAAATTTTCATAGCGCCTGGCTGCATTGTTGTTAAGCGCCCTGCTCGAGCCCTGTGCTATGGACTCATATGCATACATGACTGTGAGCGCGATTTCCGTTTCACTTCTGGTATTTGTCACGCAGCCACTTTGGCGTCAATAATTTAACAACGCCTTGCCATTTGTACGCAATCCTTTTTGCTTTTCTTGGTGTGTTTGTTCCCTGTTGCAAGCACAACACGTAGACTGCGGCACGGAATTACGTTTTTCACGTATGCTGCTTGCTTTTATGAGACGCCGCTGTTGCAGTATAAAATTATTTTACGCGCCGTTTGCAAAGCTTTGGCATAACGTATACGCCAGCGCGGTCAACTTAAAGCAGTGACATTTGTGCTGTGTATCTGGGTTATATGCTTGCCAAAGGTGATTGTTCATAGCAGTTTTATTAGCGTTGCTTTGCGCTGCTTAGGCTCTAATTAAAATTTCTTGGCTCGTTGTTTGCTCAGCAATTTGAAGTCGACACCAACACAAAAGCAAACAAGCTGTTGAACAAATTGGCAAATGCATTTTTCTAATCAACAGAAATTGCCTTGTAGCTATCAGAGGCTAAGCAAACACACTTGTGAAAGATCCTCATACATGTCACTTACGCCCAAGTGTCACTCAATTTGTTGCTGTTTACTCAGTCTCATTGGCTGAAGTGGCAACAAAAGCAGCAACACCCACACGCCTCACATGCCTTAAGCTAAGTGGAATTTGTAAATTGTTTGCCACGTGGACAACAACAACTTGTTTATTAAATAATGCATTAAGTTAACTTGACTCATTTATCTGGCTGTATGCGTCCACGCAAAAAGGACATGACACGCAGCTTGGCCAGATTCATAGCCACACTGTCTCGCACATTGATGCTGGCCAGGTCCTCGCAGTGTGAATAGCCTGCAACAAATTGATAAATTACTACGCAATCTGGCAAGCTGGCTAATTGCTGCATACCGGGTATAACCAATGCCTGGCGGCCCAGCTGCTTTCCCAGCGTACGCCATGGATCCAGCTGGCCATGCGTGAACAGCAGCTGACGATAGCGCACACTCTGGTCGAAGCCATGCCCGCAAAATTGTGCATTCAGCTGCGCTATGCTGGCGGCCAACAGCGTCGGTGTTTGGCCAGCGCCAAATGCATCGCGACAGAGACGCTCAAAGTACCACAAAGGTAGCTGATTGCCAAAGCTAACGTTGCCGTTGGCAGCAGACTGCGTAATGGTGTACCAGCCAAATTCGTTGCACGTTTGGTAGAACCAAGCGCGTGCTGCAAGCAACAGTTTAACAAGCTGCCAACAGAGTCACACACACAAATACTTACTGCCCGTAGTCGGCTCCGACGCAGCGCTAAACAGCTGCAGCATAGAATCGTAGCTAAAGTCCTGACAGTGATAATCAGCAGCATAGAGCAGCTCAAGCAAGGCGAGCAACGATTGCTGCGGCTCCACAGGCAGCGTTAGCAACGTTTCACAGAGACTTGGTATATAATGACTGCAATAGCATGAAGTTTGTTACTGTTGCCACATAGCACTTGAACGCACCTGTAGCTTTGCACCAGCAGCGCAAAGTAATTGTTAATGCCAGCAAAGAAAGTCAAACGATCTAGCTCACTGCTTGGCCTAAAGTTGGAACAGGCGTTCAGCTGCTGCAGCAACGTTTTCGTTTCATTAGCTTCGAACAGTGCCACCAAATGCTGCAAGCCCAGCTCTATGCGCTGCGTGCAGTTGGCGCCATACAGCAGCTGTATGGACTCGTTAGCCAATTGCATGTATTCTATAAAATTACAATCATTATAAATTAAAGCATGAAAGCGCTGCTTACCATAAAAGTCTGCCTTGGCTAGCAGTGGCGCACTGCTGGCCCAGCTGGCGCTAATAAGTTCTGGATAAAGCTGCGTCATCCAGCTGGCCATGCTGCCAGCGTATGAGCCACCAATTAATATAACCTTGGAGTGCTGCAGCTCGCTGTGCTGCGCCTTTTGGTAGCGTATAAAGTGCGCCAAGTCCGCCAAAGCTTGTCGCAGACTTAAATGCTGCAGCTGCTGCAATTGCAAGCTCTGCGCACTAAGCAAACTTAGTCTTAGCATTTTGATTAACTAGCGCTAGTTTAACATACCCATGCGGCCAGCTCTCGCCGTAGTAGCGATGTTCGGTGTAGTACAACATGCCAGCATTTTCTACGGCCATATCATGCGCTAGACCCGTGCTCAGCAATCCCGGCGTTATAGTCCACTCACCGCCCACTACTATGTACATTGCTGCTTGTGGCTTATGATACTTGGCATTGCGTAAATAGCGCTAAGGATAGTTTAAACTAGTTAGCGCTAGCTTAGCCATCAAACTGTCACTTACCATTGACCAGCTTGCATTGTTGAGCTCATCAAAGTGATCGATTTTTTGTGTTAACCAAAGTTCTTCCACTGCAGCTGCATCTTGTTTTGAATAAGCTCCAGCGCTAGGCTCCTGCAGCAGCAGCTCCAAGTTGCGCTTGTAAGGATTATGTTTGAGTCCCAGGCATAAAACAAATTGTAATATAAGCAAGTATATTATGTACTTCATTATGCTTTACTGCAGACTGTCACTTTAATTCAATGATAGTCTCATTTTATACAGCTTTCTTATCACCCTCATAATTGTTATGCTTAAATTATGCCAATTGTTTGTATAATTTAATGTAAATGTTAATTTTAATTTAAGCAGCAAGCATTCACAATTGAAAATTATGTTAAGGTTTAACAGCAATTTAGCACAGTAAGCATTCCAGGTAAGCAACGTTGGAATTATTTATTTAATATTGTTCACATCACTGCTTGTTCACTCGCCCACAGTCCATAAGCAACTGACTGGCAAGGGCGCTCGCTTGCTGCCGTCTACCTGCCAGCCTCCCACACAGACACTGATCACAGTGAAGCTGCGAGCGCAAGCCCTTCAGAGAGCGTGAGCGACAGCTTCACAGCTAGCGAAAGCAGCTGTGCTCGTGTCTTTCGACTGCTTTGATCTGCAGTGGCTGGACGATGGCCTCAGCACTCTGATCAAGCGCACAAGCGAAGAGCAGCATATAAGCCCTTCCGAGAGGTAGAGCGACAGCCACTGCATATTATCACCCCATGTGTCTGATAGCGAGAGCAGCGCTATTTTCGTTCGCTCTACGTTACTGCGGCTGAACTAGAGGCTGAGCACTATGATCAAGCGCACGAGCGAGGAGAAGCTGAGAGCGCAAGCCCTTCAGAGAGCGTGAGCGTCAGGTACTGCTTGTTATCAGCCCCTGTGTTTGATAGCGAATGCAGCGCTGCATTCGTTCGTATGCGCTCGATCGCTCTGAGCTGATGCCGCTACACGAGAGGCTAAGCACTCTGATCCAGCACACGAACTAGGTGTATCCAAGCCCTTATTATCACCCCATGTGTCTGATAGCGAGAGCTGCGCTGTTTTCGTTCGCTCTGAGCTGCTGCCGCTGAACGAGAGGCTGAGCACTATGATCAAGCGAACGATCAGAGCAGCAGAGCATTAGACTAAGGAAGCAGGCGGGGCCACAAGCTCAGTCGTGTCTGAACTGTTGCAGTGAAGAAGTTGCCAGAATTAGAATAATTATATATATTGAATATATTTACTTGCTTTCAGGCCAAATGACCGCAAGCTAGATTATTTGCATTGACTATACGCACGTAGCGTATACTTAATGTTACGTGCTTTTCTTCTTATCGTTTATTTAACAGATTTATTTTTTTTTTTTTTTTTTTTTTTTCAATTCTTTTGATTTTTATTTAGTTTAAACAAGCTTGCTGTTACCGCTGGGCAACTTAATCTAGTTATATATAAGGAAAACAATAACAAAGTGATCACGTGGGTCCATACATATGTTAAAACAGATTTAAGCTTAACAATTTATAACTTTTCTAAATCTACAACAGTAAATTTTAACAAGGCTTGATAAACACGATAATATTGCATTTAAATAGTTCAATAATATTATCTTGCTATTAATTTTAGATTTTTAAAATAGTTTGATAATAATCTAATAGTATAAACTATAAAATATTTCAGAGCCTTACTTTTGTATCAAATTTGTTGAATCATTTGTAATAAAATAAGTTTTTTAATATAATATACATAACTGTGTTTGCAATTTGTGTTTTACAATTTAATTAGCAAGACTTAAATTTGAAAGACTCTACAACATTAAAACGATACAACAGAAAATGTAACCCTTTATATTACCTTTAATTTTACCCTTAATTTGAATTTTATAAATAAATAAATAATAATAAATAAATAAATTTTATTTATTTAGCTAACTAATCAGTGAAAATTTTTAAATTAACCGTTTGTGCTTAGATCACCTTATTTTATAGAAAAAATTATAAAGAGCTCTGAGCCAGAAAAATAAATATTTGTTAACTAGTGTTAGTTGCTTGTCTTGTTTATTATATCATTTCAAATGTACGTGGGAATGCTATAACTTTGGGGCGTAATTTAATTTATTTGCTGTTTTTATAAAACAAATAAACTTAGTTTTTGATCCTTTTCATTAAGCATGCCAGGCATTAACAGAGTGCTAACCAAGCAAGCCAGCCAGCCAGCCAGCTCAACTGATAGAGCTTTCTGTTGGCATTTACTCGGCACTCAGTTTTGAGTGCAACGCCAACGCAGTGCAAACAGCAAACAATATGCGCTCACCCCAACGCCCGTTCACCCGATGAGACCCCAATTGCCAGAGCGAATCAGCGCAACCCTCGACGTTGCGTGGGCGCCCATATGGGCAAACTATTGGACACACACACACACACACACACCCAAAGGCCAACTGGTTTGCGTGGGTCTTAATTCTAGGGGCGGGTCGGGACCGGCTTACTCAGCGTTGAGCACAATTGCCAGTTACGTCGCGCTCAGCAAGAGACCCAAGCCCAAGCGCTCTGTTGTTGCTTCACTGTTGCTCTTTGCCGTTGGGTGAAATTGTAAGATAGCATTTGGTCATATTTCATTGCCATGTGTTTTGTTCTTCTGCTTGGCAGGAAGTCATAAGTTACGTCAAGAGGATGCAAAGGAATCCAGCACTGTGCGCGCTCTAATTAATATATGTGGCTGCAATTACGAGCACATTTGTTGAATGCGTATGTTCTTTGCTCTGGCTGTGGTTCAGCACTTACAATTGATTTGCTGTTCTTGTGTTATAATAACCTTGGCACTGTTTTTCACTGAATTAATTGTTATGGATGTTTACAGGCTTATCAGGTTGCGAACCTTAAAGCAAATTTAAATTTCTTTGATCACAGTTTTAAATTTCATTCGCAATTGTTGTTATGACACTTAAACACATAATAATAAAATTTATAGCACTTGCGACTTTACGCATGTGAAATTTGAGTTAAAAACAAATTGTTTAAACAGTGACAAAAACACTTTTAACTGAAGCAGAAGCTAAAATGCATTTAAAGCACATTTAATATTTTATATTTAATATTAAAGCAAAATAAAATGATATTAATATATTGAAAATTTATCAAATAGTTTATTAACATGCTTATATATTTTAAATATAGCCTGAGCTATAATAAATTATTTGTTCTGCTTAATAAATATTGAATATTTCTAAATTAAATCCACATAATTATAAATTACTAGCTTTTTAATATATAATTATTTAGTTTAATTTTTGTAATGCTTTCTCAATTTTCTTGCAGTGTAACAACTTGTTGTAATGCATAATCTCACTCGCAACACCTTTGTTGTGACTGTCAAGTGCTCGAAAGGACGAATTCCACTCAGCAGCGAGCTCGTGTAGGCGTTTGAGTGTCGTGTCGCATTTGAGTGCAAATCGTAGCGCATAAAAGACGAGCGCAAAGCTTCAGTGCTTCAGTCGAGTTTGAAACTTACACTCAAGCGGAGTTGTAAATAGTTGTTCGAGTTGTTGGCTCGTACTCAAACGTACTGTAACTTGTTAAAAATACATATATATACACACACACACACATACACATTTCAATACAAATAAATGCATAAAAATATACATTTATATGTGCACATTATGCAAATTTAAAATGGGAAAAATATATAAAATTGTGCCGCATATATAAATTCAACTGGCGCCAATATCTGCTGCTGGTGCTGCTGCCTATGCGAGTGTTTGCCTGTGTGTGCGCGCGTGTGTGTGTCTGTCTGTTAGTAATAAAATATAGCACATAAATGTGAAATCCTGCTTATGGCGACAATGCCAAAGCATAAGCTTGGCGAAAGGTATATAGCCCAAGCGCAAGTGACCAAATTTAAAAGAAACAAGCTACGTTGAATGTGCTGGTGCCCATGTGTCTATGTGTGTGCTGGTGTGCGTGTGTTTATATTGAGCAACTTTAAGCAAGCAATGTCAGTTTCAGTTTCAGTCTCAGTCTTAGCTTTAGCTCTTGGGCTCGTTACTTCACAGTCATGATTCATATTGCGTATACGCCGCGTCTGCCTGCCGCTATCTGTGCCTGTTTCTGTTGTGCTGCGTGTGTGTGTTGTTTTTTTTCTGTTCTGTGCCTTGAATAACAACACGCAGTTGTTGACTGTTGCCTGCTTTTGGGGGCTCACTGTTTGCCATGCCTCTGACTTTCACTTGCACACACACAGCTCAAAGTTTATTTGCCCCGCACTTTACTTCTCTCTGGCTGCTGTTAAATTATGCATTAAGAAAAACGGGCGGCGCCCCTCTAAACTGTATGAGCAGCAACAAAAAAAGAAACCATTAAATAAAAAAATACTGTAAAAATAAAGCACGCTTTCCTAGTTATTGTGGCTGGTACTCGTTGGGCAGTGCGCACAGGTCGTATACATAATATGTAAATTAATGCGTCTTTTGTGATTTTTTCCTTGGTCTACTGTCGCTGTAGAGTTTTACACACATTTTTCAACTTGTTAGCCTACCTGCCTAAAAAGGTAACTGAAAGTTATGACGCTTAAAGCCAGCCCGGCTCACATAAATGTAAAATTTGGCGTTGAGGCTGAACTTAAATCCTTTTAATGCCCGGCTGCTGATTGCTGTTTGCAATTTATTTTCATTTTCACAGTTTATGCCTGCGAATCCACTAATGCTGTCTTTGCTTTACGACCGAATGCAGATGGCAAAGTTACTCCTTTGGTGCGTAGCATTTGCTACTTATTAAAACAATTTGTGCTGCTTTATTTGGCCACCTAGACAATAATTCACTTACTTTGCCACGGCATTAAGTTTATTGCCGAGTCTGGTTTGCCCCTGTGGCTTATCATACCATTTGGCCATGTGGTTTACACACACACCACACACACACACACACACACACATCTTATAATATTTGCTTTGCTTGTGCTATAATTTGGCACAAAATTGTGTTTCCCTTGGCAAACAGCGTCTGACTGTGAGTCAACTTGTATTGTTATTAAATTGTCTGCGCCAAAAAGTTTCGTACAGTTTATTAAAGCATTTGCATTGTTGCTGCTGCTCCGCTATGCAGACTTAGTTTATGCTTGCCAGGGAATTGTCACAAGCTTTTACGGCGTTAGTCTCACGGGTAAATGCAGCAGTTTTAGCAGCTCAAACGGGATTGCTCAGCGCCGAGGCCAAGGCAATGAAATCGCACATAAAGCTCTGACTGCCGCAATTGATTAGATTGCATTTTAGACTGCGCCACAAAACTTTTACATAAGAGCAGCTTAGGATCTACACCATGACAAGTTGCAAAGGTGAAACTTTAAAACCGCAGACTTAGCCTTCGCTTCAAACTATAAATAAATCCAGATGAGCTGCTAAGCTCTTGCAGCTCTTGCTGTGCGCACATCATCATTAAGAAGCTGTTTTAGACACAACACAGCCACAACGCATTTATCAAAACTGAGTCCCAAGCACCTACATCAACAATGTCAGAGCGCTGGCTTTATTTTTGCTGTCGCTGTTAACCAAATAACCCAAATAACCGTTTTTAAGCAGTGTACCCAAACCGTCTAAATGTCAACAACCAAATGTCTTTGGTCCGTCAAAAAGCGAAATAAAATTGTTAAAGCAGCAATTTGCAACAACAACAACCAAAAAAAAAAAGGGAAGCAAACTAATTAACATGCTGCCTGCTTTAGGTTTGCATATTTTTCACCAAGCTCTCGCCGTGTCAGTCTCGAGCGCCATAAAGTTGAAGCAAACTTTTTATATATTCTCTTTCTTTTGCTTGCCCAAATAAAGCTACGCTTTTGATTGCCCCAAAAAGGCGAAGCCAAAAGTTCTCGCTGTGTTGGTTTGGTTTGACTTTTGTATAAAGTTGCTCGCTTGCGTTGGCTTTTAAGCAAAGTTCGAGGAAAAAACGGTTTAGCCTGGCCGTAATTAAAGGTCGGCACTGTGCTGCCTTTCATTACACACACACATACGCTTACGTTTGTATGTATGCGTATTTCCTTTCGCTTGCCGCCATTGCTTATGTGTTTTTGGTGCTCTGGAGAGCCATTAAAACTCGCTCAAGTATGTTGAAACGTATGCGTTGCTCAACTACAAATGTGTGAGTGTTGAAAAGCAAATAAAAGGGTTGCTCAACTTTTTGTGCCAAGAGAAAAAAAATAAAACAGCTAAAATTTATGAAAGTTCGTTAAGCTGATTAGGTAGCCATGTAAATTGCCTGACACTCGCATGACTTTCTATGTGGGCATACAGGAAATGTTACTAACTACATGGGCATATGTAGCATGACGCTCGAAATATGTGTGTGAACATTCGCTGCTGTATGTGTGTAGGCCTAATGCTGTGTAATTAGGTTCATCCTTGTTAATTTTTATGCTTACAGTCGCAGCAGCTTCTTCACTGCTTGCTCAGGTTACAAGCTCAAGTCATAGAGTGGCTGTGGCTTTGCTGACTCTTTCGAGTTCACTCGAGTAACCTTTTGCCAAAAGCAAATCCTCAAGAGCTGAGAGAGTAATTTAAGCATTGAAATGCTAAAAAAAATCCTTAAAGTTAGAACAAGAAACGCTTTGTATTTGTTAAACCTTTAATAGTAGTCGAATATAATTTTTTGTGTGTTTGGGTAAAATAATTTTGGGCCCCACAGATAATTCTCTAATCGCTGCTGTCTCTCTATCTCTATCAATCTTCAAATATTTAAATCTGAAGTCTCTCAAACCAAATCGTTAAAAGTTTATAATTAAAGAGAAATTTAATTGCTGGGAATATTTAGTTACAGCGACTTAGAGCTTCCTACCGTTCTTTAAAAATTGATATTAAAATTAACCTCTTGCCATTCAAAGCGGAATTTATTTCTCCTTGGGGTTCATTTTAATATCTTTGGCACACCTGATTCTAAATAATAAAAAAAAACTTTAACACTAACTCATTTGAACTTTGCTTATAACTAACTAAAATATTTCTTAAATTTCTTGCTCTCATTGCAGTGTAGAAAAATGTAAAAAGTCGACTAGAACACAATATTTGTTTGCCTGCAAATTCTTTTCGATTTTAAGTTAACGCGAAAACGACACCACAATATTATATAGTAGACAAATCGAAACCTAACGTAAAGCAAACCAAACGGTTTAACGGCACGCAGCACTAAATAGCAAACCACGTAACGAAAGTAAGTTAAGAAATCAGGCTAATTTCTGGTGCGTATAACTCCATTAGAAGACAGTTAGCATAGCCGTATAGTTAACTTAAGCTAAACCGTATGCAGTAGATAGAAACAGAAGCTGCTGTGCTCTGCAGTTGAAGTGCCAACGACGCCAAATAATTCAATCAGAATTCAATGCAAAGCTCGCATCAGAGACCAGAGAGCAGCAACACAAGTTCAAGTGCTAGTGAAAGCTAGTGGACCAAACTGGAGCTGCATTTGCCTGCGGGTTAATACAACGTCCGTCGCAGCAGCAGCAGCAGCGGTTTGCCAAGAAAACTAACTGGGAAAAAGTTTTTTGAAACCTTTTGCATTAAGTGGCAAACGTGCGTGTGAAAAAGTTTTCTCTCTATTTCCGCTGCCTCAGAAACACACCGAACAGCACAGACGAAGCCAAAGAGATATACTCAAAGCGTCGAGAGAGAAACGGAAACGGTAGTGTTTTAATTTTGACACGTTCGCAGTAAGCAGAGCTAAATTAAGCAGCAGAGCTACAGCTCCAGCTCCAGCAGCATGTCAGCTTCCATGCCATTGACCATGGACCAGAGACGTTTGATGTGGCCAACGTTTGTCCTCTCGCTGTTGTTGTTGCAGACAACAGCAAGTGCCATCGATTTGAGTCGCTTGTATGGGCACATGGCAAACCCCATACAGAAGCGTAGCGGTAAGTTTAATCAATTAATATTAAATGTGTATATAATAAATGTTATTTTAAAGCTTCAACATTGTGCAGATTAATTAATGTTCAGTTGTTTTCAATTTAATATAAAATCGATGCCTGACATAATTAAAATCAGTCAGTTAAAATCAGCATAAAATAATATTTAAAAAAAATATAAACCAGCTTTGGTTAAGCTTGCAAAATTTATTAAGCTGTATTTTTACACTTTTCTGTTTGTCAATTGGATACACTCAACCTGTAGACCCTTTGCACTCTTTTGTACAGAGTCTAAAAATCGACATTTCAAATTTAACAGGTACTTAGAGCACTCTAAATTATCGCGAATGATGCACACAATTTTCTTTCGAATACATTTTACACAAGTTTTCGCATTTTTTACTCTTAATTCATATGGAAGTGAATCGCGTGCCTGAAGCCCACTTACCAATTATAAATATGAATTACTGCTTGTTGGGTCAAAAGGCAACAAAGAAGTAAAAAACTTACATGAATATGAGTTCTTTTTTCTATATGCATTTTGAATAGACCGGCGTGCTGGAATTTTATGAATTACAATTTTTTTTTCGCAGTCTTACTTGTATAATTAAATTAACACCAGCATGTAAATTAGGGCTATTTAGTATAATTAAAATTAGGCAGTTAATTGAGTGCGGACTTAATAGCAGAAGCTAAAATAAATGAACGCTAGCTTTAATTAAACATTTCATGTAAATATAATGATTAATCGCAGCGTTATCAACTATTTGCTGGTTAATTGTGCGTATGCGTAATATTAATTATTTTGACATGCGAACGCGCTAACGCTTATTATAATTACATTTTATATATATATAATGCAAGCTTCAGTGTTTATGTCAGTTTGTATTCATTTTTCCATTTCGTGCAACTGTCAAAGTTATACCACAATAAATTACTTTTATAATTCTGAGCAAAGTGAAAGGTCAGTGAGTTTGACATATTGACAGCACTGCCAATTGCAGTTTAAATTTAATGCAGCTGCAAAATAAACAAATTTACTGTTAGTTGTTGTATTTTAGCAATTTCAAGCATACATTTCATATGTGCAAAGCTGTCAGTGGCAAGTTAAGCCAAAACATCAAACGAAAGCCTTAAGCTCTTTGCTGTGCTACATATGCAGCTTAGCCAGTTACTTAAATTCATTTTAAACTCAAAAAGCCAAGCTAGACTGTGTTTTAGGACTTTACACGCGCAGCAACATCGTTGCTCGTTTGCTGGCCTTTGTTGTGGCCATCACTCAACGCTGTAACCTGCGCACATTGTGGCTCGCTTTTGTGCTTGTGGCACTTGGCTTTGGACAGCGCTGTAATTGCTGCTGACCATGGTCATCGCTTTTTTTGCAGGCAGTTAATAATTGTGTGGTGCAAGGTATCGCAGCTTGGCATTGCTTGTTTCACAGCTGAGCAGGCAATAAGGATAACATTTGGCAGTTGTCAAAGTGATGAAGGTTCTCAACTGAAGCCAGACAATTAAGTTTTGTGGCATTGAGCTCAATAGTGCGTTAAAAGGCACAAGTGGCAGTGGGTTTGTGGTCAACTGAATTGCTTGCAAGCCAAGTGCAAGTGCTTTGCAGTTTATATCAGGCACGTTTGCTAATGGTTCAGCAGCAGCCAAGAAACTCTTTGACGCCTCTTGGTTTCCATTAAAAGTTGAGCAGCACGTATTGCGATTTTCGGTTTCGCTTAATGAGGCACGCGGCTGCTGCTGCGAACTTGCTGAACAATGCTAAGAAAATTAATTTCAAAATAGCAGCGCTACCTGTGCCTGTGGCAAAAATATAAAAATCTGAAGTTTTTAATAAAATTAGTGCAAGTTCTTGAATGGACACAAGTGCTCGTAACAAGCAACAAGCAACAACTAATAAAGTTGATGGTTATGATGAGGCTGGCAGGAAATTGCCGTTCTACGAGCTGAGTGCAGTGCTTGCTAAAATGCTTGCTCATAAGCTGGCCGTAATCACGAATTTTGGTTGCTTTTTAATATGAACGCTGTGTGCGGGTAAAATTTTCATTTATAGCATGCATGCAACAGCAGCTTGCAACGTGCAAAACGGAGCACGTAAATGGGCAACGAGCCTGAATGGCAGCACGAAATGCTGTAAGCCAATATTGCTCGCGGTGTGCTCGCAGTGTTCGGTTGCATTTGTATATTGTATTTGCGCTTGGCTCGAAAGCATTTGCATGTGTGGCACGCTTCAGCGAACGCCTCAGAGTATGCTACGTTTTGTTTGCCATTTGTTGCCACTTTGGTTACACACACACACACACACACACACTCACACAGAGTTGAGTCGAGCATTCTTGTTTTCCCAACGAGGCCATGCTTATGTGTGTGGCCTTTGTTTCAGTGGCTTTTAAATTCAAGCACTATTGTTATCAAACTTTATTAGAATTTACTCAAAGCCAAGCTACCAGTTTGGCTCTAATTTTATTACATTTGCATTGCAAACATTGTCATAACTCATAGTTGCTGCATTAGTACAGAACTAACCACAAAATAATAATTTTGCAAAAGATATACAGCTACTGTAATGAACATTTTAAAAGCCATTCCAAGCCTGCAGCACAAAATATTTATTGTTATTGCTGTTAAAAACTTTTGAATCATGGCGTTGCTTTGAACTTGGCAATTTGTACGCCCTCATAAATAATGCAAGCAATATAAATCTACAAGTCGAGCTCAATAAAGGCAACTAGTAAAGCTGCCATTTTAATAGCAGCGCTACCTATTTACAGATGGTTACCTCAAATAAACGCAATAAATTAAATTATGTAGACAGTCTAATTATGGCAAGCGCGTACATATTGCAAAGTTTGTAGGCCATTCATATGCAAATCTAAGCATATTGTTTAGTATATGTGTATGCAAATTAGTTAGTGGTCGAAGTATGGCGCATACCCCGCGTGAACACAATACAATTAAGAAAATTTATGCGTGCAATGTTGAGCCCAAGTTATAGCGTTGGAATTAATAAACTGAACTCGTTAGATCCCAGCATTAAATTGCTTTCAGGCAGTGTCACATGTCGTCGCTTATATTATGACCATGGGCAACATGATGTATGTATGTGCGTCCTTTCATTTCGCATGCAAATCATGTGACAGAGCGAATTTCAGTTGACACACAACTCATTAGTGTCGGCTTTTTGAGTAAAGCTAATGAAAGCATGGCCCAGTGACAACTGCGCACTTTATTACAGTTTAACATCCAGCTGATCGAATGCTTAATTGCTGTGGTAATGGCAAGTTGCTTTACTTAAATTCTTGTTCGCAGTTTGTTGCTTCAACTTTGCTGACTTGGAAAATTCTAATGAAATTTTTAACATCATTAATTGGCTACGCTTTCGCCATGCAGCTAAGTTACAAAATGCCTTGGGGCAAGTTAACCTTACTGCCGCTTGTCAATTTCATGCTACAAGCAAGCCCCCTGCTATAGCTATAAAGGTCAATTTCAATCGATTTTGTCGCGTAACTAAAATCGATGCGTATACGTATTAAATATGACTCGCGACTCGCGACTAACAGTAAGACTGCCTGCTATAAATATGTGTATACAAGCGTAACAATGCTTGTTCGGTCTGACGTCGGTCTCGGTCTCGCTTCGATATTATGCATACTTTGTTTAGTATTGCATTCATAAATGTCTGCGCCTTGGCACAAACTAAATGTACATTTATTGCTATTTTTACTTTTAGCTACAATGCGCTCATTTTTATGGCGTAATATTATTTGATGTTGCTAACAAAATGGCCGCGTTGCATATATAGACGGCGCGTCGCTAGCATAAGCTACACGTCGATGCTTACAAATAAGTATTTACTTTTATGTCTTGTCAATTTTATGGCGCTGCCGACAGCACATTCAGCTTTTCGAAAGCGAAAGTGTTTTTGCCACTTTAGTTTGTTTTCAGTTGCTGCTGCTTGCCGAAGCACTTGAAGTTTCAACTTATTTTGTATGCAAAAACATCGATAAATGGTCAGCTCGGCGCTTCACTCTGTGTGCCTCAAGGCCATATCTAAACGTAGCAAGGGGTTGCGGGTCAACTGAAAATGAATATAATTTTTTCATTATAACGTAAGTGCCAAGGTGAAAGTGCTTAATGTCTTGCCTTGCAGCTAATGGACAGCCAAGTAAATAAATAATCTTATGCAAAACGCTGCATATAAAATTGATTAAAGTTTTTATGTGCTTTAATTTAAGTTTCTTTAAAAGTTTTATAATTACAGCAAAACACGTAGCTCGGCACGTTTCGGCCAAGACTAATGCACGTTGAGCTCATTATATTAAATAAAAATACACTAGGGTTTTTGTATTGCAATCAACTTTAAAAGGCCTCAACAGGCATCAAGGTTTTTGTATTAATTAGCTGGTATTCCCAAAAAACTTCAACCCTCATCCAAGGCGCCTCTGGGGAGCTTTTCGATTTTCAAATGATGATTACTGCTAGAAAAAGGTTAACATGACTGAACTACTTTTTTTTTAAATTAAAGTCTTACGTGTCATTTAAAACAGACTTGAAGAAAATTGTTGTTTAAAGTCCAAAAGTTACAGCTCTGTACTTTTTTTCCTTTTATAGCAGCGCAAATGTTTCTTAGTCAACCAGCAGTTCCACATTTGTTTAGTGAATATAATGAAAAATATAATAAAAGTAAATTTATCTGTTTATGTATCTTAAATATATAAAGTTTATATTATAAACTTATATTGGCGTGTAGCTATAAAATACAAACAGAATTTGTTTGCTCAACTAGTTGAGATTAAGTTAACGCTAATCAAAGGTTCAATATTGTTGATTTCGCACAACTTTAAGACACTTGCCATTTCTTTAAGACTTGCTTTTTTATAACTTATTGCTCATATAGAATTTATTTGGTTTGAGTTGCAAAGAAAGTCGCAACAATATTACGTGCTTCATACAGAAGTATTTATAGCCACATCCTTTGCAGTGCACTGCTCCTCATTGTATACATGTGTGTGTGTGTGTGTGTATGTGTGCACAATATATAAAATGCAATTTCTTTGAATGCATATATACAAGATATGCAGGCTAAGAAAAGCTCTGCTTAGAAGCTAAAGCCACAAATGTATATACAGAGCTAAAGCTAAAGCTACAATTGTGGCTGCGAGCATTTGTACTCAAAAATCCACTTGTGATTTCAGCGCGTTTGCTATAGTTATGCAAATCAGCTGGCATGTCCTTGACTAGCGTATCCAGCTGTGCTTACCACGAACAGCAACGGATGACGCTTGGCTTTGACTGCAATCCAATTCAATATATATTTAAATATGTGTGTGTACATGAAATGCCATTATAAGCAATTGATCAGGTATCTGTGGCCCACACTGCTGGCATATTCAATAAACAGCTGGTGACTGCATTGGCGTTGTCATATTTGCATTACAGCAGCTATTTTCAGTTAGCGTGAAAAATTGATTTTCCCCAGCCCCCAACGCATTTGCACAACATTTAAGCGCGTTTTTGACAGTTTTTCCGCAATTTGCATAATGCATGTAAGCGCGTGTTATTTGCAAGCCCTTGCGTGCTGCTGCTTATGAGTCGCAAATTAATGCGCATGCATGTTAATGAAAGTTATGGCATTCATTATAAACACTTGGCAACGCAGTTCAATTCTGGGAAACCCAAGCGATGGGCTTATTCAAATTATATCTGGCGCTGGCGTATTGAGACTTCAACATGTGTTAAATAAAGTTTTAAATTTGTATATTGTTGGCAGTACTCAAGTTTCACCTGAGCAACTCTTAGCTTAATTAAGTTTCTGCTTGGCAGAAAAGTTTGTGCTCAACTCTGTGCAAACTTAAAACTTCAGCGCAATTAGCCAAGCATACTAACTTGCTTCATTAAAATGTGGGACTTTAGCTTAATTATGACAACCAAATGTTTAAATTACGCAATATGCTAATGAGCGTATTGATTAAGCTAATTTATTATGCATAAATGTTAAATTAAATGTGCACAGCATTTTATTTTATTTATATACCATAGGCAATTTTTTGCTAGCAATGAAATTAAATTATTGATATTGCATATATTGCTTTAAATATTTTAGTTAAAATGTAACAATAGCTATTGCATATTAATTAAATTTGCGCAGCCTTTGTGGCCAAATTGGTTTCGTTATATTTATTTTTAACCATAGCAATGCTCGTGCAAATTACAAGGTACTCAAACAAATTTAAATGTAAACCATGACACAGTTTGCAACTTGGCTTAGCCTAGCTAAATGACAATTACGCCGACTGGTCAGGGCCGAGCTGTAGCTGAAAATAAGTAGTTGCAACTTTTGTGTGTGGCCAAAGCAAAAATATTAGCAAAACAAAGTAAGCTGGGGCAGCATCGTATATTGTTTAGAAAATCAACTGGGGACTACAGCAGCTGCGTATGTTAGGTATGAATTCATAACTTAGACAAATAAATATGCTGCGCTTAAGCTTGTTTATATGTAACCTTCTATGGTTAGCCCTGCTACTGCATAATGGCAAAATTTAAAGAGCTGGGCACAACATTTGCATAGCATGCAGCTTCAGTTAAATGAATGCAGCAGCTTGTGGTCTGCTGTTGTTACCTTTTAAACACAAGTTAGGCTGCTGGGGGGAGCAACAAACAAGCGTCTGTTGAAAGCCACTCGAGTGTGTGGGGCGAGGCGGCAGCTGCTCGCACTTGGTTAGAGCAATACCAAACGGCAGCGCTGTTAATGGGGTAAACCAAACATTTGCATATGTGAAGTTCTTTAAAAATATAAAATATGCTCAACGCTATACATGAGACGCAACAATTGCCTTGTGACTGAAATGCTATGAATTTAATTTAAATTTTGCCACGCACAAAAAGTAAAACACTACAAAATTTTGTTTTAATCGAAATTGCTAGCTAAAGAGGCATTTGAAATTTTGGCAGCAAGTATGTTGCTGTACTCAATGCCGCTACTTTCTTCAAAGTATAACCGTTACAACCGTTACGTGGGTGGTTATTCTTCCTCGCCCTTGGCGTCTGACAGTGGCGCTTCCTCTTCTTCATTCTTGGGCGGCGACGGCGCAGTCTTGCCAGCCAACGCCAGTTGCGCCTCTGGTGATAGTTCATCCTCCTCTTCCTCTTCGCACTCGTCAACAAGCTCTTGGGCAACAGGCTCTGGTGGCAGCCAGCATGAGCCTTGCAGCAAGCGCTGCTCGATCTCGGCAATCTCGTTCTTGTAGTACTGATTGAAGTCCGGTCGCTCCCAAATGCTCTTGACCCATTGCAGATTGAAGTCCATTTTGGCGCAGCAGCAGAATTTGCGCGACTTGTGGCACTTGGGGCACTTGGCGGGCTGGCGTGCTGGATGCGTATACTGCTGCTTTTGCTTCTTCTTGCAGCAGTAGGGACAGACATGCTTGGGCTTGCGTTTGCTGCTGCAGGGCGCCGGCTCCTTGGCATAGACCAAATGGCCGCGCTTCTTGGCACAGAAGCAACAATTGCAGTCATCGCCCTCGGGCTGTCGCTTGCGCGTCTGCATGCGATCATAGAACTTCTTATAAGCAATCTTAACCTTTGCCTCCGCCGCCAGCTGCTCCGGACAGCTAAGTCCGTCGAAGCGCGCATAACTCTCCGCCGTCTTGCGCGCCGCATGCACCCACACGCACTCGTCGTTGTAGCTGGGTCTGCCCTGCTCGTCGTAGGTTAGCTCCTGCTTGGGCTCATAGTAGAAAGCCTTGAAGCCGCGCTTGATAATGCTGTAGGCCAAGTGCGCCTCCACTTTGTTCATCAGCGACTTTTTGCCCAGCTCATGGAACAAATCCTCCTTGCGCAGTCGCTTCTTGGGCTCCGTATCGATGCAGTAGCAGACCTGATCGTAGTGCAGAAATGCATATGTGATAATGTCCACTGTCGACTTGGCCTTGCACTCGTGCAGTCCGCATATGATCATAATCTGTGCCAACGAGTTGGCCAAGTCCAGCACGTTCTCCAGAAATATGGACGACGCGTTCACCTCGCCCAGGCACTTGCACTGCGTATGCTGATCGATGACGCCAAGCGGCGCATGTCGCTGGCATTCCTTGTGCTGACAGTTGTTGCGGCAACGAAAGTCAGGCATGGCATGATGCGCCTGCATGTTTACCAATTGCTATATAAATACGTGTTATTTATTTTTGGGTGTATAAATTATAATGGAATTTGTGTTTTTTTTTTTTGCTTAATAATATAAAATGTCTAGACAAGCCGAATTTTGGAAATACAATTTACAAACATGCTGAGTACAATACTTACTGTGTGGCTAAATGTTCAAATTGAGTACAAAAGCGTCTCAAATTTTGACGAAATAGGCAAAAACAGAGTGTTTGAAGCCAACTGTACTTAAGCTTTATGAGCTTGGGGGCGGGTCAGTAGCAGCAGCAGCAGCAGCAGCAGCAGAATATTCATAAGCACTAAACTGTCATTTGCCTGCGATGTTTGTATTATGCATATCGTCTATGCTAAAAGCATGTACAGCTGAATTTATTATCAAGCAGCAGCGTTACAATCCGCTTGAGTGTGTTGACAAGTAGCTAAGCATCTGGGACTTCTTGGCTGCGTGCGTATGTGTGTGTGTGTGTGTAATCAAATATGCCCATAGAAAACAAAAGGCGCTGACTAAATGCTGTACGACATAAGTGCGCACTCGTCAGCAAACGAGCAAACGATAAAATTGACATTACTCATGCCAATTTATTTGCTTGGACACAATGACATATAAAAAATGTAAATGAACCAAATAAAATATTTACTGCTTGCATATAAAAAACCAAAGCACAGGCGCAGCGTTCGAAATCAAATTATTTGTAGCATACTTTCAGCGGCTGACAGTTGATACAATAATTTTTAAACAAATTGCGGCGCGAAGGAGCATAACAGACTGTCCCTGGTATGTGCGCGGGACCACTCTCCATAAAGACCTAAAACTACATACTGTAGAAGAGCAAATTGGTAGGCACACAAGCCGATACAGTGAGAGACTCCTGAGACACCGCAACCTACTTGCTAGAAACTTACTTCCAGCTAGACCTCTGAGACGACTCAAACGGCAAGGCTTTGCCAAAACCATTAGGTGCCAATAAAGATGACATATCCATAATGTAATCCTCATATTGTATTGAGGTTTGGTTCATTTCTCTATTTCTATCCATGTGTTGTTAAGGTACATTTTATGCTGTACGGTTTCCTCACTTAATAAATAATAGAAAAAAAAAAAAAAAATTGCGGCGCGCCACTAGCAACGTGAAAAATTGAACAAAGCATTGCAAGCACGCGCAATTTGTATATATGTGTATATAAGCTCATGGGACTGAGCTTGTTTGCTAAATTCAAACTTAATAGACGTTAGATGTCAATAACTGTCTGTGGATTTTAAAGCGCGTTTGTAGTCAAACTCAGCTTAAGGAACTACATTATACATTATACAGTTAAGCATTCTGCACTCTTCACTGCAATTGCCAGTTTATAATTTTCCAAGTATACGCATTTGTTTACTTGCGCTCCTTTATTGGCTTAAAATAAAGCAGCGCAAGTAAACAAAAGCGTAAATTCAAATGCAAAATCATTAATAACACATTTAAGCGGCGTAAACTTTGCTCAGACACTGCTCAGATTGTACATTTATATTCATCATGGTCATAAAACTGTGCAGACACACACACACACAAACATACTCACTAAATTTATGCAAATCTTTGGCGCTTCTTCCACAACAACACCAACAGCTCAGTAGCTGCAAGCAAACAAACAGCTAAAACTTTTCCAATTCTCTGCGTAAATTATACGGCTGCGGTTTATTATTTGACAGAAATTATTATAAGTTAATGCAAATGCAAAGGCAGCAAGCAAAGAAATAACAAAACATTATGTTAAAATGTGCTAAATTGCTACCAGAGCTAGCAAGGGTGAAAGCTAAATTAATATGTTGCGTATACGCAATGAATAATTGACTGCTAGACATTAGCAGCTGCCAGCTTGCTGAAAGACACTCTCAGCACACATTGGACAATTTTAACCTAATGTGCCTGAGAAATTTACATACTTACTGCTCTACCTGCCAAGTCACCAGCATATGTGTTGCGTCTAAGCTTGTTGCTGTTGCTGCTGCTGCTGCTGTTGTTATTGTTACTCATCATCATAATTTTAAATAAACATTACGCTACGCTTTCCAGCCATTTATCACATTTGCAGATTTATGTGCTTCCGTTTGCGCTGCGGCTGCTGCAAGTTGCAAAGATGTTTGAGCTAACGAAATATTCATGAAGATGCTACACACAACGCAATCTCAGCTGTATACAAATTATTTTATTGATTTTCCTTTTGCGCTGGCTTTTTAATCGTAATTGGCGCCTGCATAAGCTTTAAAGGGTTTTTCTTTTTTATGCATAGCACGTGCTGTATAAAAAAAAATATCATAAATCGTAAACAAGAGCTTAGCCGCTGGCACGTATCAAAATAATTACGCTTGACATTTGATTTGCTCTCAGGCAATCCAACATGTGCAATTTTCTGCTGAATCGTTGTGCATATTTAATTTTTTCCAATTAAAGCAGCGCGCTTTTTAAACTCAATATTTTGCATGTATGTGTATCACTTGACAACAGTGTTGTGGGGCAAGGTAGCAGCTACCTCGCTCGATTGCGTCCTCTATCGTTCCACATCATTGGCTTTTATTGCTGGCCAACGCCAACGCCCGCTTTGCATGCAAAAACTTTTGCCTTGACGCCAGACAACAACAGTTGGCCATTTTGTCTGCGCAAGATTTATGTGCGCTGCTCAAGTTTTATGGGATTTGCAGTGTTGCCTTCTCTTCGACCACAAGGCCTTAGTAGTAGTAGCAGTAGCAGCGACTACTGCAGCTATTTCGTTATTAGTGGCTGTGATGATTTAAACCAACTTTCCACGTGCACAAGGCGTTTGCTTTATGGCTTTCGAGCCAAACAGCTTAAACGGTTTCAGCCACAGATGAGCCGGACTTTTCGCTCAAGTTCCCTTTGGCAAAGGTTAAATCGTATTATTTTACTGCACTTGTGCGCAACTTTCACATAATGCTTAATGTACAAAACTTTTGCAAGCAATTGCATTAATTTGAATAGTGGAATGTAGTTATACCAAAATTTCTAAAAATAAATTGCTCTAGTTCAATATAAAGAGTCACGAATTTATTATATTTTAGCATTCCTAGTCAGCTCTTTTATTTAACGGCTAAGCGAATAAACAAATTCAGATTTAACTGCCAATATGCACTAAATCGCTTTGCTTAAAATAAATTAACGGTAAATGTATTTAACAGTTGACTGCCTGCTTCATTTGATTACTAAAACATTTTGTAAATTTGCTAAAATTAATAATATAAGCACACAAAATAGCTACAAGCTCTAAATCTGAATTCCATTGATTTTTAATTAAACTATCTGTGCTGCATACAAATCGAATATTTTATTTTTGTATGCGTGTGTGCGTGTGCGTGTGTGTGCGTTCCCGTATTATCCCTAGCGTAATGGTAATGTCAAATCAATATCAGCTTTGTCGACTAACCTCAATAATCCCTAATGACAAATGGCGATACAACTAATTGGCAATAGAGGGTCTTCCCACGCAACAGCCTTTGGCCTATTGCGTTGCCATTTGATTGCCCAACGATGACCAGCTATGGTCTGTTTTTTTTTTTTCTTGCTTTTGCCCCACAGCTAATGAAAATCATTACAAAGCCATTAGGCATGCCAATCAAGGGCAAATTCAAAGCAGACTCAACTCAACTCAAAAACTTAATGACACCAACCACACAAAATGCGCGCTGCAGTTCAGGCAAAATTTTTAAAACAGACGCCGCTGACAAAGACATAAATTTAGCAGCTTGATAATTGATTGATAAATGTGCGACAAAGCGGAAAAATTAAGCGCAAAATTTGCACGCCTAAGCATGATAGAATGTTGAGCAAGCAAGCTAAATTAGGGTGGACAAAAAAAAACTGTTGTTTGGATTGATATGATAAATACACGAAGCGGCAAATCTGCTGGTGTTTAGACACGCTATGCTATGTTGCTGCCACCTGCGCTATGTGGCAGCAGCAACAGCATGGGCGTCACACAGTTGGCAGCTTAGCCCAATTGATTGATTGAGTTGCTTTCGTCATAAATTATGTGTACGCGCCTATTGCAGCTAATACCTCATGTAAATGTATCCAGCGCAACAACATAAATAGCTATAGATAAAATCGCTTGATTAAATAGCAAGGTAACCTAAATAAAGTAAATATTAGTCGAGTGCTGTTACAGGCAACTAATGTTATATTGATTAAGTTAATATTATGCTGACAGAGTGGGTTTGAAATTTATGAAAATCATTTAAATTGCTTCTGCAATATTAATATTCGAAATTAAAGCTTAACATTTATATTGTTTCCTCAATTACTAAATGACTACAAACAATTTAAATAATGTTTGAATAATCAAATCAGCCAAATCTAAAGCAAATAATTTAATATATGAAACAAACAAACTTTATTCTGTTATCAACACAGAGGATTCTGATTGTATTACTATAAGATTTATTTTAACTTTTTCAACTATTAATAATTAATACTAACCCAGACCTGATTGGGTTTTTGGGTTTTCCCTAATCCTTAAAACGAATGTTGGGTCTGTTTAACACTCCCAATCTATAAGTTTATCAAATTTAAAAACAAAAACATAATTTTAAATACTTTTAAATTTAATTTTATCGTCGACTGTTCATAGTTGACATTAAATAAATAAATAAATATATAGGCCAATCTTAAACTTTGGATCAGCAAATACTGAAAAGCTAATTATTCGCCCTCTGTTTAAACTGATTTGTTGCAAGTAATTTTAAAAAAGTATTCTTATTATATATTATCTTAAAATAATGACGTTTTATTTTTCAATTATCAGTAGCGTAGTTTCACTCTTTAGTAATTAAAAATATTTCACCTGAGTAGCAATAAGATTATTTCCAATAATAATTCAATTCATTAGCAATGGTAGCTGGTGGAATTATTTCTTATGCGCGCCACTGCTTAAACAACCCTCGCAACATAAAAATAAGCCTGCATATTTATCGCAGTCGTTTCTCTGCTCGTTTATGCGTCCTTAATTCGCAGCTGGTTTCATATTCTCTCTGTCCTGATATGCGATTGCTGATATTCAAGGCTTGTGCTTATGCCTGTGCCGACATTCCATTTGTTTTGTTGTCTCGTTATCTGCACGACGCACTCCACATGAGCTCGCCAGCGATTTAATATAAATAATTTATAAACTGCTGTGCATTGGGAGTTCCCAACCCACTATAAATTGTATTAAGGTGCTACTTGTGCGTGAGAGCAAGCAGCATAATCGACTGGTTGTTGCTTGTTTCAGTCTGCATTGCATTAACATATAAGCACAAGCCTTGCTTTATAATTTTTTTTCTTCGCAACAAGTCGAGTTGTTATGGTAGGTTTGGCTTTGTATTTGAATTTAGCACATTAACTTGTTGCACGTGTAGCATTCAGTTTGCCATACATCACTTCGGGGGCTTACAGCAAAGCATAATTTATTATAGACTCAGCGCGCTGACTTGCCAATGCCATTAAAACTGATGACAAGGCGAGTAACCCAACACCGGTTGTTGTCAAGTCAGAGGGCATCATCAGCCGTCAGTTGGCGGAGGCTCTCGCCTTGGTGGGTTTTTAACAAGCTGCGGCTTGAAATGCCGTCACCAGAGCATTAAATGTCAAAGACTCCTTAGACGCCCAGCATTGTTTTTTGTGAGAAATGCAAAAAGACAAAGGAAACAGGAGCATTGACAGTCGTCCATAATTTGACAGCATATTTATTGAGCCGTGTGATTGCCACGCAGAGCGCGCAGGTGGAACAGCTGAAGCAAATTGTGTGCTACAGCAAAGTCACATTATAGCAATGAAGTTTCATTTGTGCGACGGCAATTTGAATATTGGGCTCACTGTTGAATATTTAATGTGAATTCCGGCTAATGCAGCTGCGCTAGCAACTCACTTTAATTGATTGAAAGTCGACGCGCACAAATGTAGGCTATGAATAAATTCCTAAAGGTCTAACGTCTAAGGTCTAAGGGCACGTGCTTGTCTCTCGACATAATCTAATGAAAATAAATGCTGAGCTCATTTATCAATTACAACAACAACAACAAGCACATTAATTTGTTAGCCTAACATGCCTGCAATTAATGTAGCTAATTGCAAAGGAATGCGCACATTCGCACATTGTTTATTTTCCGCTTTACGCAAACATTTTTCATGTTTATTGCTCATTAAAATGCAGTCATAGCACCAATGTGCTGTCATTTGTGCCGTTGCCTTCTTTATTTCGATAAAAATGGTTACTCGTTAGCGCATAGCTGCCAGCTATGCTAATTCAAGCAATTCAAGTGCAGAGTTAAGTTCGCCGAAAGTTTAGTTTGCCACCAAAATGTTGATTGACTTAGTTTTTAGCAGTTGAAGTAAAGTTCCAAAAGTTTATGAATGTAAATGTAAAAACTTTAAATTCAAGTCACAGTCAATTGTTTGCCAAGAGCTTATAATAGCAGCAGCTAAAGGTATAAGACGACTAAGGACGCGTATAAATAATTGAATTGCACAAGCGTAAAGCTATTTCTTATTTATAATTACACGCGCTTTAAATGCAATTATTTTATTATGCTGCGCTGCCTGTAGACACGTCTAAAATCCCTCGAAAGCTTTTGCAATGTCTTATGGCCAACTGCGGGGCTGGGCCCTGGGCCCTTCGTAAGTGTCAACAGCTCAAGTGGTAATTATCTAAACATTTTATACATTTGCTTTTTGCTTTTGTTTATTTCTGCTGCAGCGATATGTCAGTTTGCGGCGTCCACCAAGTGCAAGGTCACTTGCAAGTGACGCACAAGCAGTGAGTGGTGAGTGGTGCGAGCTTGGCCCTTTGCGGCTGTGTGGGGCAATTAACGTGGAAAACAAATGTGTCACACAGACAGACACCAGGACAAAAGCCACCTTGGCGAATTATTTAGAGCTGCGACCGCGTAATTGCTTTGGCATTTACGTACACAATAAAGTTCAAAAGACAAACAAAAATTACGCATACGTATGACGTAGCCACATTTACAGACGAATTTCAATTGTTAATTAAACAGACAATTAACTTTGCAAACGAGCATTACTTTGATTGCGCACTGAAGTTAATGTAGTTATTTTTACTTCATGCTGCTCGCGAGCACAATCGTAATTTAACGAACTGGCAAACAATAAAATGCCATATTACATTGTCTTTAGCACTTGACGTACGAACGACTGTTTATGGCTTTTGCCAAGCGCAAGTTTATAGTAAAAGCAGGAAACGGAAATTCCTGACAATTTGATAACTTCCTGATGCTTTTATTCAGTGCTGTCCACTAAGTGTCACTGCCACATCAAATATCTAAAACCTGTTGGTTAAATCGCGTGCGAAACGCAAAACACAAAAAATTATTACAGCAGCGCCAGTTTTAAAGCATTTTGCCTTTAAATGCCACGTGAAGTGTAAAATTAAAATTGAATTGCAAATGGTCAGCGCTCTTAGCTAGAAATAACTTTTGCATTCACTATTTATTTAACCGCACATGTTTTCAAAGCAAATAAGAAACTCTTTTTTCCAGCTTAGTATCATGCGCAATAAATTAAAATTTGCTATGTTAGTAAACGAGGTTTTATTTGTCTGGCATTCGCTTTGGCAAAATAATTTGAATTTTTTGGCAGCAGTTCAGCGTTAAATGAGAACTTTGACTGCAAAAATACACATATCTGTATATATATATACATATATGTGTGAAATGATGTCGTGTTGTTTTTGCTACACGCAAACCACTACAGTCAACACATTACACACAATGACAATGGCATTGACAATAGTAGTCGGTGGGGTTGACAGCTTGTATGATTGCACTCAACCACTTATACACAAATATATATAAACTGTATATGTGTGAGCTCAGCTCAGCTCTCTGCTGAATATTTTTGGGGCGTTTTGTCACTGTAAATGGAGGGCATTTAATAGCGGGCAGTCAGCCAGCCAGCCAGACAGTCACTACCACTCGTTCTCGCTTATTTCACTTTAATGACATTGGTTTGTCTGTTGCGTGTGAAGCGCTAGCACTAAAGCCATATGCTGAACAAGACTGTTGCTCAGTTCTGCTAGCAGAACTTTGAAATTCATTATAATACTTGGCATACAATATTTTGTATATGTGCAAAATTGATTTAAGCTGCAAATTTCCTGGAACACACAAATTGCATTAGCTGTGCAAACTTCCGCTGGCACCATAAGAAAATTTATAGATTTTCTATAGACTAAAGCAATGAAGTGCCAATAAATAAATGCAGCTAAGCTTGCTTTAAATAAATAAATATTTGCGTCAGCTAATTAAATAGGTATTAAAATGATTAACTCGAATACACGTTTGCTATAAATGCATAAATTAAGCGATGAATGCATTTAAGCTTAATTTAAATGCATGCAACTTGCTTTTAAATTAAAGCTGGAACTGCAACTAAGCAATGTTGGCTAACTGCTTAGCTATGCCCAGACAATGCGCTAAGGCCAATAAAGTTTGTTTGCCAATGCCTTGATTATCTCTAATCAATGCTAAGAGCACATTCGCAATCACACCGAGAATTTGTCAATGCATCAAGTGTGGCGCTGCTCTGTCTTTGCCTTTAGCACATGTTTGTACATAATATAACCTTGCTCTGTCTCTTTCTCTCTATCTCTGTCTCAAGTTGCATGCATGTCTCCAGGTGCTATAATAAATTACGTCAGCAATGTCGTTGTGTACGTGGCATTGCATACGAATGTGCTAATTTATAAGCAAAACAATTAGTTATGTGCAATCAAATGTGCTACAATATAAGCCATAGTTCCAACGAAAAGTAATTTAATTAGTAAACTGCCCTTGTGTGTCAGTGGCTTAATTAATTCTAGCACACATTGCGTATACTTCATATTAAACTTTAGCTTGCGCTGCTGTACTGACAGCTCTTTAATTTATTGATTTCAGCTTATGACTGCGCTTTTTGTGCAACTTCAACTCAAGAGCAGCCACACACAGCTATTTGTAATATCAACGGCGTAGTTTCGTTCTCAGAACAGGATGCGGGACACTCCCTGACAATTGCCTCTGTCTATGTTGTGTAAACTGCAATTGGCAGGCGCGTGTATGGCTGAATATAAAAGCCAACGTTACGTATACGCAATAATAGGGGTTGGCTTACTGTTTGTGTCACAGCATTCAACGTCAGTTCACAATAATTTAAGCCAACAAAGAAAGCGAAAGGCAACACATGTTACATTCTATCCATAAAGCTTTACTGTCCGTCACGTGCAACGCTTAGCGCAAGTTGGTGCTGCTGCTTTTATCTTAACGCTCATGTTGCCGAAATTGTAGTCGGGTGCAAACAAAAAGCCATACATGTTTGCTTAATATTCTTTGGAGCAGCAACGCTCCGGTTGACAAGCCCAGGTGCGTGCCCATGTTGCCTTCAGAGTCAGTGACATTTATGCAACATTCATTAAGTCTACGGGGCCAAAAGCAAAAGCCACCTCTGACTCAGTCTACTTCAGCATTTCTATTTTCATTAGCATCAGGCCGCTTTGGTCGCCATGTCATGTATACATTTGAAAATTAATTCGTGCCGAGGTAAGCCGCAGTTGAATTTGTTGCTTTAGCTGTGTGCAAGTGTCTGTGTCTATAGAAAGCAAAAAACTAAAGCACAGTTTTGTGCGCACTTGTTGCCTTGGCAATCCATTAGACTATTACTCATGCATGCA
The DNA here is from genome assembly GCF_011750605.1 of Drosophila busckii. NCBI lineage: Eukaryota > Metazoa > Arthropoda > Insecta > Diptera > Drosophilidae > Drosophila > Drosophila busckii. Next base: position 3,154,404 of record NC_046607.1, on the reverse strand, counting down.
CTTGTCTGTGCACTTTGAATAGTAATTAACAACTTTGAAAAATTCTTAGAAAATTCATAAAAGTTGCTGCTGCTGTTGCTGCCCGAAGCTCTAGTAGTAATTATTTCTATACAAATTAGACATATGACATTACAATTAAGTCAGCAAACATTAGCATATTATTTCAGGGCTGTCATTGAGTGGCCTTTGAACTTGTTTGCTTGACTCTGTGCTGACACATACGCCTCGTTGCACGCGCTAGACTCGACGTATACTTAATTTTCCCTAGCTGTCATTGAGCGTAGCGTAAATTTCCATGGCCCAAAATAAAACAAACTGTAAGTCAGCCCGCGAGCTGTTCATTATTATTTGATGTTGCTGCAATTGGAATTTATGCGTCCTATGGGCCATGCTAATTGACAAGTCCAGGCAGCTGTCTAATAATTCACTCAACCGTATACTGGGCAAATAAACAACCCAAAGCACTCGTGCTTTGTAATACAGACACCAAGTGAATGATGATTTGGTTTATTGTGCCAGCTCCAGATATATATAGCAAGCAGCAACGAAAAATCGCTGCCAACGACTTGGGCGAAAGGTCATAAGGTGCCAGCTAAAGGGTTCAGCAACACTTTCGGACAAAGCTGTCAAAGCTGCTTTATGTGCTTGCTTTAAATCGGGTTTTTATGTTCACACGCACATTGTTGCTAAATTGAAAATATTTTTGGGATTTTTATAGTTTGTTAGTTGCTCAGTTGACACTTATGGGCTTAGCCTCGTTTACAGTAAGCACAGTGATTGCTTGGCTTATTAACTAAATTGTATTGACAGCAACAGCTTACGACAAAACTGTCGCCGTTGCAATTAGATGATTAAGCTTTTAAGCGCATAAAAAGCTTTATTGAAATTAGTTTACTTATCTGCTTCAATCGTCTGGCAGTTATTAGAAGCGACAATGTCAAGTTTATCGTGTAATCATAATCCCAATTACTTTTGTCATACAAAAGAATCAAACTATAGTTGAATGAGCAGCAGAACTGACAGCTTGAATTATATAATTAATGATCATTTTGTGTTTATAAGCAGTTTGTAAAAGCCTTAACAACTTTACTTAAGTAGTAAGCGCTGTTTGTGTAAATTGCTGCGAAAGAAAATCTTAAGTTAACAGAAAATGTTAAGTAAAGTTGAACTAAGCTAAGCGATCATCTTTAGCTTGAGTTAGGTTTAGTAAATGTTAAAGTTGAAGAACTAATGTTTATAATTTTAAGTAATTATCACATAAGTTTGTATTAATTATTCAATTCATAATAATTTGAATTCTAATTCAAATAGCAATAAAACTATTGTCATAGTTAACGTTTATTGAATACTTTGTGATTTAATTTATTTTGCACAAGAAAGCAACTACTATATACCCTAAAAGCAATACTAATTACCATCTTTGAGTTTATAAGCAAATTAGCATCTACAGAGCGCATCTTGATTAAACAAATTATAAAAAACCTTTAAACCAACTCTTAAGAATTTCAACTTTATTAGTTTCACAACTTTTTTCTCGTGCTCATCTTAGCAAAACAATTTGTAAAATGAGCAGGCACCAGCACCCATTGTTGACTTAATAAAAATAATTAATTTTTCGTTTTTAACATTGCCCGGAAAATTGTTTTCTTTGCTCAGCAATTTTCGCTGTTCATAAAATCGCGTTAAGTGCGCATTTTATGGAAAAGTTGGCCATCCACCATTTTGTGTTACAAAATGAAACCCAAACAAGGCAGCGTATGTTAATTGAATTTATTGTTGTCCCTTGTGCTTTACACAGTTTTTTTTACATACATTTTATAAGCCTTTTATATATATATATGTATATACAATGTGCTGTGCCATTTGTTAAACATGCGTGAATGGCAGTCAAAAAATCTTTTATTTTAATTTTCACATGCTATGAGCTTTGTTGGTTTTCCATTTTTGTTTTTAGCTCTCGCTGTCAATGGGATATTGTGATTGTGACTCTGCGTTTTTTATTTCAAGCAGCGCAAATTGGTTTTATTTTTTAGCCAGCACGTGGCGCTTTATAAGCTGCAAAAGCTCTGCGGCAAAGCCTAAAGTATTTTAAGCAGCACTTTTCACAGCCAGCCGCCATTTTGCTAACACTGCTGGTGTGTGTGTATGTCTGTGTGTGTGTGTGTGTGTTGATTTGTCTGAGTATTTATGTATATTCATTTGTCTGGCTTTAATGGGTGGCCAACAAAAAAAGGTGCGGCCCCAACAAAAGAGTTTTACTTCTCGACATTTTGGTTGCTGCGGTTGCTTTTCACTTTGCTGGTTTCTGCGGTTTTCGGTGTTTCTTTTCTAGCACAGCTGAGTTCTCGGGCGTGCCACATTGCTTGTTGCAAGCTACATATAAGCATAATTCAATTTACCCTTTACATACTTTTCACTTTTTACGCATATCACAATTCCAAACAGTACCGAGTACCGAAAGTTGTTTTGGTTTTGTTTTTGCTTGGCGACTTGGCACTTGACACTTTTTCTATTAAACTTTAGTTGCACATTTTTTGCTTTTAGAAACATCTCGTTGTTGTTGTTGTTGCTGTTGCATGGCAGTCGCAGAGGGGCATAAATAACGCCAGCATGTTGAAATTGCTTTTGCAATTCAAATTTATGCAACTTCAGGTAGATAGTACACTCATAATAAACTACTAGTAAAAGGCACTCAACAATAGCGTAAAGTAAAAATAGAAATAGAAAGAAAGCGAAGCTGAAAAAGTGCAAATTTTTTCTTGATAGCCACTGCTGAAGTGTCCAGAGCAGGGACACTTTTTATTTAACACTTTATGCCAAGCAGTTAAGATTTATTGCTGACAATTTAAAATAACATTTACATTAAATTGAGCTGACATTTATTTAATTAAATAAACTACAAAGAATAAAAAGCTTAAGCTCTAAAAACTTTTGCTAGAGTCTTTTGTGCTCTAAGTGTTAAGCAAAGAAGCATACAAAGATTTTATCTCTTTATATATTAACCAAAGTTTTAATGCTCTGTGGCTTTACTTACAGATCCCTGCCATCCTTACGAACCATTCAAATGTCCAGCTGATGGTAATTGCATTTCCATACAATATTTATGCGATGGTGCGCCCGATTGCACCGATGGCTACGACGAGGACATGCGACTTTGCACTGCGGGTAAGTTTTTGGTCAAATCAAGAGTGAGGTCCGTGCTGTGCTTTAATTGAAGCACAGCTAGAATGACTCTTAACTTGAGCCCTGCTGGGGTACACAAGTAATTCAGTTAGATTGTTGCATTGATGTTTTAGCCAGAATCAATGACAAGTTAGTAGCACAAGAGTTGTGTGATTTGTGGCTTAGTCTCGCTCGCTCTGGCTTGACAGCTATTTCCCTATGGGCATTTGGCTGAAATTGCGATATTTGCTAGCAAGCAGATTCATACTTACTCTATATGCTTGTGCATGTTCCAAGCAGGAAATTAAAGGCCGTATTTCAATTAGGCCCAGTCAAGTGTAAAGCATGTCAGGGGCATTTGAATGTGTCAAAGGCAAAAATGACTTCTGTTGCCAGCAGGCAGGCAGGCAAAGTGAATCATATTAGGCTTGTAACTGGCAAATAGCTGCTTGCCAGAAATTTGTCAAAAACTTTGCTTGGGAACGAAGCATAAATTTCTTTTATGGCTTACTGCTTGCTTAAATCTAATCAAATTAGCCACACAGCATCAAAGTTTTGTTGGCAAATCAAAAAGTTTCCAGTTTGTCGTCCATTTGAACGCTCAAAGTTTGCAGCGTGAATTTAACGTGTAAAGCAGCACACCACACACACACACACACACACACAAAACTTGCTGCCGACAAAGACTGACAAATGTTCTAGTTAGCTAGAGTGTCTTACCAATAAGCAAAATAGTCACGTTTGCAGTCGGAAGCTTTTGCAATTGAAAGTTGTATGCAAAAATGAAATTGAAGTAAAAGCAGCTGCTTGCTTAGATTCTAAAATATAAAAATTCTAGGAATTTACAGCATAGCAATTCAATCGATATGCGCTGCAAAGCGTAACGAGTGAACAGTCAAAATACTTTAATAATTATAAATGCTCGTTACCTTACGTTTTGTTTTGCAAAATTTATTTATAAGCGGTAATTAGTGCCTAAACAAAAGTCAAGCGTTATTAAATTATTTTTGATTAGCTAGCTGAACTAAAATGAAAATACCATAAAGCAATGCTGTTGTCATTTTCGAAAGCAATTTGTGCATTTCATTGTCAGCAGGCAACAAAGCAGATAAATTTTCAAATTTTCGCACAAACAATGGCGCCAATTGTGCTGCTGCCAGCTAAGCAAACAAATGGTACAAGGAAAACTTTAAGCAAACAACAACAAATTGTTGCCCACTAATTGCCGCAATTCAGTTTGCCTGAAAGTCGCCAGCAGCACAAACAGGCAGCAAAAGGCGCCTTCAGGCCAATTGCGTACGCACACACATACACATATACATATATGTATGTATGTATGTAGGTGGCTGAAAGCGAAAGCCAGAGGCCAAAGTCGAGCGCACAATGGCGTAAATTTTCCGTGCGCCATTGTTGTATTACAATAAAAATAAGTAACAGAAACAAAGCAAGAGGCAGGAAAAAAAAAACAACTATTTTTCGACAATGAAATCATTTAGGAAGTGTCGGTCTCATTGCTCGCCTGGGTGTGAGCGCCACTTTTAACGCCCAGCTCAAATGTCTTTGATAAATTACACAGTAGTCCGCACTCCGACTCTCCATCTCCCTCAAGCTAAGTGGTAGGCTCAACTTGCCGCTGCCGTGGCAACAGTTGTGCGGCTTTTGCTGTTGTCAGCCATAGTTCGTTTTTGCTTGAATGTTATCATCTACTACTACCAGGAATAAGCCCTGCGTCGTAGGCGTTAAGACAGCTCTCAGCTTGCAGGCAAAGTTTAATTTCAACTTTTTATGCGCATAAACGCTCGAGGCCTGCATATGCAATAACGAAGGCTTTAGTTGCTTACTTTATTATTTTGCCATACAAATAAGCGCAAACTTTAAAAAATTTGTATGCGCTGCATTTGGGCGAATGCCCCTGGGAAATTAACATAATTTGACATACAATTTTATCAGCACTCGCATTCAGTCGCTCACATATGCAAAATAAAAGAAACTTTTTTTTATTTTAAGCAAAATACTCGGCAAACGGTCAAAGAGCCTGCCAAATGCTTTGTAGCTTTATCTAAACTGCTGATATACATCGCTTGAATATGTAACAAGTTAAAGGCGACACACACACACACACATACACATATGTGAGAATAAAGTAACGTTTGTAGACATGTGGGTTCCCAGGCGATATATTCTCGCTGTATTGTCGTACAGCCAACGACAAAGAGGTGAAAAAATGGCGCCATTTGCATAACAAATACATTCAGTAACTGAATCAACACACACACACACACATAAGTGTACCCCCCGCGGCTCCTAGCATGTCCTTGTAGCCATTAAAAATGCTAACAACAGTCAGCATATGCAGCACACTATACCAAAGGGCACTGGGTTACATGCACACACAAGGGTTAAGAGCCGACAGCGAACAGCAAGCGCAACACGCTCATCGTTGCACTTGCAATACCCAGCTGACTGACCTATAAATATGTTCAAAAAACATTACGAAAAAATAGCTTACAAAATTGCATTACAACGTTTAAAGTTTGAACAAAGCTTTTGAGCTTTAAACTCAATTCGATAAAATTGAAGTAAACAATTTTAAAATGATATAAATGGCTTGGTTGCTAACTGGTTTAATATAGGCATAGTCAGCATGTAATTTTGAAGAAAGAGGGAAGAGGATTGTGGGCAGCTCATAAATACTTTTTAATATGTTTGTAATTTCTCTTATTAATTTTTTTAAGCCCCAAAATATCATTTAGGGATGTTTTGTTTAAATATTTTTTTCATATACCCTAGACAGTATTTATTATAATTTTACTGAATTTTTTACTTACATCGAAGGAGCGTTAGCTGCCTTCCATTTGCGCTTAACTGACTACGCCCATGTGTTTTATAATGAGAGTATAATTTGATTAACTGCACGAGAAAGGAGCAGAGCCTTGGGAATATAAAAATTAATTATAAAAACAATTGCAGCAATCATAATGAACGAAATTTGCCACAGAAAATAATTTTCAAGTTGTGTAAGCAATAAATAATAACCATAACTAATTAAATATAATTTATATGAAGCTCAGTAATAAGTGCAGACAACATTGTGCATTATTAATTATATTTATTTGAATGTGCAATACAATTAATAATCAATTGCAGCATTTAAACTCATTAAGCACATTTCAGCTGTCAGCAATTGTTTAATATAAATTTATTTGTATACAAATCAATTAATCTACATGCAAATGCAACTGACAATTTAATTATAATTTTAAAAATAATTTATTTCCTTTTTTTAGCCAAACGTCCGCCTGTGGAAGAGACCGCATCCTTTTTGCAAAGCTTACTCGCCTCACACGGACCCAATTATCTAGAGAAACTATTCGGCAATAAAGCACGTGACGCTCTCACCCCAATGGGCGGTGTGGAGAAGGTGGCCATCGCATTAAGTGAGTCGCAAACGATTGAGGACTTTGGCGCCGCTCTTCATCTAATGAGGTAAGTTCCACACACACACACACACACACATAGGAGTTTTGCCTCAAGGGTGCAATTCGCTTGCTTAGTTTTTGAAAACAGTAAATCCTTTGCGGTTGCTCAAGCGCCTCCCGAAAAATGTGTGCATGAAGCAGAATTTTTAAATAAGTGCCCTGCAGCAAACCCAAAAAATAGTATAAATAATAAAAGCTCTTAAATAAACTGAGCATTACCCAGAGCTATTTTTACTTGTGTGTGCAAATTCCCTTTTTCTTTTTCCCACTTTGTACACGGACGAGTTTATTGGTCTGCTTTCGCCTTTTAAATTTAGCTCTAGGTCCAAGTCCTGCTGCTGAATTATGTAGCCAGGTGCTGTAGCCGGGGAGCATTTCATGTAAGCAAGCTGTACCTTATTTTGTATTTAAGCAAGGGTTGACACAAGCTTTATTTATTTAACATTAATTTTGTCATGCTCAGAGATAAGCATAAAAGTATATTTAATAAATTGAAGCAACAAAAACTAACCACAATATGAGCACAATAACAATAAAACTCAACAACAATGGCATAAACTAACTATAGGGGCGAATCACACACACACACACACGCACATTTGCTGATAATTTAGCAAAACTCTGGCAAGCACTGTCTGGAGGCCATTCTTGCTCAACACCCACCCAAGCTCTGCTGTCATTTCTTCCTGCTCTGGCATTTACAAAATTTCATGAACCCAATTAATCGCACAAGTGCCAGCACAACATTCAACTTGCAGCAGCTTGAAATAAATGCGCAACTATAGACAGGACACTCCCACTCACTCTCTCTCTCTCAGTTTGTTTTGTTTGTGTGCGTGTCTCGCAGTTTGCGGCTTGCCACATGCCAAAGTGCGCTATGGCACAAACACGCAAATGATATAAATGTATATTTCGCAATGTTGTTGCTGTTGCTTTTGCTTTTATGTTTACGCCGATAATGAAGTTTTTGTGTGCAGCAGCAGCAACAACAATGAGCAGAGGACGACAAATGTGCGCAAAGAGGGATTAATTAAGCAAAGCGTGTAATGAGCGTCTCCCACAGCATTCAGAACTCATATATTTATATAAAGCTGTTGCTAATTACCTTTGAGTTTGAGTGTGTATGTGCTTAGAGCGTCGAAGGGACAAATTACGTATACGCATATGTCACTTTTTGCATTGCAGCTAATTGAGGCCAACTGATATGACATAAATTGCTTTTCTACTGTTTTGCAGATCCGACTTGGAGCATTTGCGTTCTGTTTTCATGGCCGTTGAGAATGGCGATCTTGGCATGTTAAAATCTTTGGGCATTAAGGATTCGGAATTGGGCGATGTCAAGTTTTTCCTGGAGAAATTAGTCAACACCGGTTTCCTCGACTGAGTAGCGCCAGATCCGGCTTCTGGATTTTATTATGCACACGCACAGCCCATTAATCCTAATTTCTATTCATATCTGGGCTCGCCCTTTGATAATTACAATTATTAAAACGGCAAGTTCAATTACAACAACAACAACAACAACATAGATAACATTTTCTCAAAGCTTCGCAATTTTCTTAAGTTTAACAAACTATAAGCCTAATTTTTATGCTCGTCGAACTCTCCACTCTAAGTTACGTTTACGTTTTTGTTGAAAATTTTATAGAAAACAATACAAAAATGCTACAAAAAAATTTGAAAAATTACAAAAAAAATCTGAAAAAATATTACTACTACTTATTGGCATTATTTCGATCAAAAAATGTTGGGAATTACTTGCTCTACGTTACGTTTACTAAGTGCTTACTAACAATTTTGCTGCGCTCTATTCAACTGATCTATAAGTTAGATTTGTGTTACAAAAATTTTGAGAAAATTAATGCGCATCGTTCAGCAAGAAACTAAATTTTCGATAAACATAGCAAAAATAACAATTTCATGCAACAAAATATGCAAACAAAATATGGAAGCAGGATCGTTTAGCGGAAAAACGTATTACGTATTACATACTTAAAAATTTAAATGAAAAATATATATAAATGTTTACGCTAATATTGAAACACTTTCTTATATATATATATATATATGTGTATGTATACCGATTTTTCGATGTATTTGTATTTGTAAGTCTTTCAAGATGCCTCACAATAATATCTAACGATGTAGTTTCAAATCCCTGCAAGGTATTCACTCAAGCAAACAATTCCTATATTGCAATGTATGTTTCAATAATCAGAATGCAACCCAAGGCTATCAGCAAACAAACAAAACCTTCCAAAGCAACAACCGCGTCTATTAACTTATTAATCCCCAAACAGAGTATGTTTATCTTTTTGAAACTTCTATCTTTACTAATGATATATAAATGTGTAACCTGCAGCTAAAATTTAGATACAACTAACCGTACTTAACGTTTATAGTAAAATTATGAGCACAGTTAGAATATTGTCGGGCTACTGTGCTAAACTAGCAACATATCTATTGCACCAACTGTTGAGCTGCATAATTCACGAATTCAACTAGCAAGTTATGGTTACTTAACAAATTAAATGTAAGCTTTTTTCAAACTTATTTTTTCCATTTAACTACAAGTATATTAACAAAAGTAAAAAAAAAAATACAAAAATAGTAACCAACATGAATATAAACTTAGCAGATAATTTTGGTTTAGTTTACAAACTGACCCACGAAGAACAAATATTTTAAATTTGAGCCAAAACTGTCTGCTAAAAAGGAAATTGCAAATTTTATGGAAGAGCACGGAATTGTTATGGAAATCACTTCCTAATGAAGTTCAATTCAAAGTATGTAAACGAACCCAACGTGTAATGGCAAAGTAAGCGAGCGATTATTAACAAAAGCACATTAACAAAAACAAAAACAAAATAATGGAGTTATAAGTACCTTGAATTAGCTGGTAGATGAGTAAACAATTAAACTATGCGTATGATTTTTAAATACAAATATATAAACTTTAACTACTAGTTGTCTATTTAACTAACTAAAAAGCAAACAAAGGCATATTAAGAGTGGTATTGAATAAAAAATTTAAGCAAACGGATCCATTGAATTATATATAAATATATATATGTATACTCGGCTATATACTTAATGTATATGGGCATGTAAATAAAGAGACAAACTACTTAAACCAAAACGATGCAAATGAACGTTGAACGCAAAAAAAAGAAAAAAAAACAACCAAGTGATAATTTTGTTTATTATTTAAACGTTTTGAATTTTATATGGCTTAACTGAAAATTGAATTCTCAACACAAACAACAACACATATCAAGCAACAATTATGCGTTAAATTTTGCAAAATTTTTGAAATTTTTAAAAATGTTTATTATACAAAAATATATTATATATATACAAGCATATTATCTATGTATATGTAACTATTATATAAGCCAAAAGATAAACTCTATATCACATACATATCAGCAGCTTTGCTATAGTCGTTAATCAACGCTATGCAAACTGCGCAAACAGTAAATGAAAACAATTAAAAATATACATAACTAAATTATTGGCATAATATGCAAACTATAAACATATCAAATATGAGTACCAAAAACAAATGTAAGCAAACTTAAATTTCAAAATTAAATTTAAGCTGAGCATCGATTAATTTATAATTACAGTTGAGCACTTTGCAACTTGTTTCAGAGTTTTAAGCACTAAACTGACCCATTTAAATATTAAAATACTGAAACAATTATGCAAAGGTGCAGCAACATACATAAATTATTAATTTTTAGTTCGCATTCATTTACCGTATTAAAATACAACATACAAAATGTAATAGTTGCGCCCAGTACAACAAAATACAAAATACAAATTATTTAAAAGTAGTAGCAACTACAAGCAGCAAACAAGAGTTATATACTCTTCAAAAATGAAACAAAAAAAATTTCAATTAAATAAAAATCCAAAGTTAATTAAACTACGTAAAATGAAAAAAAAAAAAAACAGCTCTATGTGTAAATGAATCTAGATTGAAAATGCAGTAACTTACATAAATACAATTTTTAACATTCCAATGAAGCTATTTCTTTGGTGTGGTGTTTTAAAAACAATAAATGTGTTTCATTTGCTGGGAGTGGGGGTGGGAATTAATAAATTTATAGCTGTGGAATTGATTGTTTATCAGATTATACTCAGCATTGTTGCTCTAACTGTGGCTTACGCACTCGTTGCCAAGTTGAGAGAATTAGTTATTGCTATGACTACTGCCGTAATTAATTGAAAATTGAGCTATCTATAAGCTGTTTAGCAAGAGCAAGTTTAAAATTGATAAGATACGCCTCGCTGCTCGCTCTCTCACTCTCACTCACTCTCTCTCTTTGTCTCTATCATGCTAAGACCTTCATCAATGTCTATAATTACTTTCGCCCAAAAACAAGTGAATTGAGCGCTGTTAAGAACATTGCCTTGATAACATCATAGAGTGTTAACAAACGGTGAGTATAATGTTGATTTCTCAAGCTCTGTGTAAATAAAACAACTTTTGTTTGTGTTTTATACTTTATAGGTATTCTAATCAGTTGGGAGACGTTTCATATTTGTGCTTATGTGATAGCCTTCATGGTATTTGTATATGCTCACAGTTGATTAGACAAGTTCGCTCCGCAGCTTTAGTTGTGTTTGCATTTTAAGCGCATTCGGACGTCGGCTTGCGGCTTCTCGTTCTCCAAAAGGCGTCGTCGCGCTAATGAAGTTGCCAAAATATCAAATGGCTTAAAGGGCTCTGCAATCAAATCGCCATTAAACAGATTCTGCTGCATTTCGTGTCGCTTGTCATTGCGGGAAAGTGAAAGTGAAAGTGTCTAAAGCAATTTATTCTGCAGTCACTTTGGTAGTTTTATCTAAAGTTTTCTTTTTTTTTTATCTATATATAAAAGCTGTCAAAAGCAAACTTAGGTATTAGGTTTTTGCACAAACTTATTTGTTACTTAAAGTTTACTAAAACAAAAAAAAACTTTAAGTAACGCTACATTGTCCAAAGTTATGCAATTGAACGACTCCGGAAATGCTGAAAATTAATTTCCTCAAGCTTTTTAAAGTCTTATGATAATCCAGATAATAACTAAAGTCTGATCTTTATATATGTGTGTGTTTTCAGCAAATAAAGTCTGTTGTTTTTGAGAAACATATTTTAAACTTATAAAACTACAAAAAATTAAAGTCATGCATGATCCCAGCGATTATGATTCGGTCTACAGCGATTCGGATTATATGGATGTTGCACTGGGCGCTGCTACACCCCCGCTAATGAACTACGATGAGTTTATGGTAAAAACAATGGGTGAGTTTACACTTTCATAGCAAAAGCTTTACGCATTAAAGTTGTTGACACTTGTTCTGCTTATCTATTGTTTGTCATAGTATTTAAAATTTGATAAAATACCGTTGCGCTGAAACTTTTGCATGTGATATCAAATTCTTTTAATGCAAATCTCAGCTAAATGTCATGTCAAGAAAAACTTTATTTGCTGCAATTGATATATCACGTATTTTTATTATATAAAAACTTTAATGAAAATAAGTAGGGGTATCATATGTTCACTTGATTGTTGTTCAATTAATTCCAATTCGAATTCAATTCATTTCGCGCGAGTTCCAGTTAACAGCTGAGGCACACTGGAAATGAAACATTAAAGTCGCTGTTACAGTTTGCAAAGAGCGCAGCAAATTGTAAAAGCTGCACAATTAGCATATTAATACATTAATTTGTAATAAATGCAATATTTTTAAACATTATCGATTTGTTAACACAAATAGTACATTTTTGAATATGGCAGCTGGCTTTTAAGCTATGTTTCTACACCATAAATAAATCTAGCTAAATTGTAGCCAACAATGCCGGCTCTCCCCGATTGTGCCATCACTGACGCCCTGGAATAGAACGATCTCTCGGCTTCAATTCCAATCAGACGTCACGAAAGCGCAGTCGCGCGCGGAAGGTTTTACGTTTGACGGCTAACGAAAAATAAAAAATAAAAAACAACAACAACGCAGAAGAAGCAGACCAAAAAGGGTAGCAATAAAAAGCGTTTTAAACGTCGCGACGTTGAGTTGTGTGTTCATAAAGTTAAACAAATACCTAAAAGTGTTTAATCAAATTGTGCTTGAGCACATAAAGTGAATTTTTAATAACCAAAAGCCAGCTACAGTGCAAAATTTAATTAAAGTGAAGCGAACGTTAGCGTTGACGCCATCGCAGCAGCAAGTTCAAGTGTATAGTGATTGGCAACAAGTTGTTGCAGCCAACAGTTGAATAGAATGCAAACTTAAAATTCAATGAAACTTCGTGTTGCTCATAGTTTAGTAAATATTTGTTTTTAAATGCGTTAAAGCGTTGCTACAAGTAATTTTCTACAGCATTGTTCTTGCTGCTAACTCTTTTTTCCTGCTCACACTCATGCAAGTAAACTAACACACACATACAACAAAACAATGCTAGTTGTTGGTGTTGCTTGATTCTTTGACTCACAAATTGTCCGCGACCGCAGCGCTGCAGCAGCGACGCTGGCACCGAAATTGTTGTCTGTTCCAAAGATTCCAACGTTTCATATCTGGTTTTTCACTTTCCATGAGCGCGCGCCAGTGCTGTCGGCTTAGCCGTTTCCCAATTCAAATCTAGATTTCGTGCATGTTTAAGCCTTGTATTTAAGGCTATTGCAAGTTTACGAAAATTAAATAATTTGGCATTGCTTTCATATATTGATAAAACTTTTTTGCGCTGCTTCAATTTCGGCCAATTTATGGTAACACTGTTGTGCGCTCTTATTGGAATTTGGAATGTGAGCACGCGCACGATCGCAACGTGTTGCATTTACCAATCGTTCCGCAGTCAGCAACCGGTGTTTGTTTTGTGAGCGCGCACTAGAGCGGGAGAGAGAGCAGCAAAATGAAATAGAACCCACCTGTGCTGTGAGCTCTGCTCTCAGCGATAAGCAAAGCGCTGATAAAGGCAAAAAAACAAAGAATTGAAAAATGGAAACGGCCTACACTACCGAAATAAGTAAACAACAAACTTAGAGCTGTGTTAAATTAACCAAGCATCAACAAACGACTTGCAAACAAACATGAAAACTCATTAAGGCAATAACGTTTTGCCGTTTAACTGCATTTTGTTAGTTGTCGCTCATTGCTGTTCGCCTGCTTTAACTTATTTTTGCCTTTGTTTTTATTTCGTGGCGTCGGCGGTGTCTTTCTGATTTTCATAATTTATTCGACTTTTGTACTTTTTTTGCTGTTAACATAAAATTCAAGACACGAGCATTGCCGTTCAAGGTGTCACAGTTCTTTTATTTTTTATTTCTCGGACTTTTTGTTTCTCATCAAAATTTGGCACCTTGTATTTATTATTTGTTGTTATTGTAGTGAAACCCTTGGCGCGCACCTTTATTTTCAATAATTACCGCGAAACATTGAGAAACGTGCGAAACACAACAAGTGAGAAAGTGAAAAGATGGCTATTAAATAGCTAAAAATAAACCAGTGTTATTCTATATGATTCAGCGTTAATTAATTTAACATTTTCTTACAACGATACGAAACGAAGCTAAGCGATTATTTTTATAATAAACAAATATGGAACCAGCGATTTTAATTGGTAAGCGTTGAGCTTAGTAACAAAATTACCAAAATAAAAAATAGAACCTTTCGAAAATTAAAAATAACAATAAAAAAATGCACATTCTATGCTTAAGTCTTAAGCGTCCGCTTACTAATTCTAAGACAAAATATTTTGCAAGCTTTCTTTGCGTCTTTTCTTTTATAATCCCCAACAATCTTGTTAGCTTGTTATCCAAAGCTCAGACAATAATTCCCATAGTATGACATTAATACGCTGAGTGATTAATTTGACGCCAGCGTATGCTGCCTGAGGCTTATAAGAATGCAATCTTAAGTCAACACAGATTAGATATCATTAATATTAATGATTGCATGGAAAATTAGTTTCCACTCTTTTCAGTTTGGTAGCCAGAAATCCAATCTGGTTACACTTTAGAAAATGGAAAGCCATTAAGTGTTGCTGCAGTTACAAATTGCTAGCGCTGTAATCTTGTGAAATTGTTTTTTTGTATTTCGTTTTTATTTTTTTTTTTATGGGCGTCAACATTTTTCACTCGCCTATTGCCCCAATTCTTGGACTGCAGTTCCACAGACTCACACATGTGGCCAAATGCAAATTGCGCATTCGCATACCCAAGGCATAGACCAAAGTCGGCAGCTGTTTGTCGCAGACAAACTAGAGACAGATGGATATATTAATGTATCTACACTGAAGAAAATCATTAGCTACTTCTGGTACTTCATTTAATAAAGAAATTAAAAAAAAAAAAAACTTCTTCTAAAAGTTCAAAAAGCGTTAACTTGAAAATTTATTTGTAATTTAAGTAATTCTTATTATTATTAATTAATAAATTATTAATTATTAAATTATTAATTATTAAATTATTATTCAAAAGGCGTCTAATTAAAAAATGATTTGTATTTCGAGTATTGAAACCATACAGTTTCTTGATAGATTCAATAAATTTTATATTGATATTAAATTGATTATTTTGATTTGTACTTTGAGCATTTGATCCGAGAAGTTTCTTAATAGATTCGCTAAATATTATTTTAAGCTCAAATCATAAACAAATAACTTTGTTCACATAATCTGTTTAGCAACTTTTGATCTATAGCAAAGTAAAGTTTACTCTCAATTTCTCTCTATGTGTACAATGCATGTGCCAAAGCCAAAACCCAAAGTGAGTGCAACCCACACACGAATTGTAGTAAAATTGCTGCGGTCGTACTTAAATCGAGTCTCAATTACCGATAGGCAAAAACACACTCAGTTTGGATCTCATTAGCGCGCGAGTTACGCTGCCACACACACACTTGCATACATATACATATATATATCGCTGTATTTAGATATGTGGTGTTTATTAAGCGAAACCGCCGGCAATTGAACCACGCCCGCTGTTTGTCTGATCATTAAATGCTTAACCAAATGAGCTCTACCCAAGAGAACTACAGATGCTACTAATTGTGCGAAAGTGTGTGTGTGTGTGTGTGTGTGTGTGCGTGTGTGTGTATGGGGTGTGTGCAACATGTGGTCATGGCTATATCCCAAGAAAGCATTCTTTACAGTTAAAAAACAAACAACAACACAGTTTTTAACTGAAATGAGGGCACGAGTGCCAAGTGACGTTCTCTCTCTCTCTCTCTCTCTATATCTCTTTATATGTTGGGGTTAATTTAATCGGCTCTGGGTGCGTGCGACAATGAGAAAAGTCTGGAATAAAACTCTACTAGTTCTAATTGTTGTCATGCTATAAAGAATTTTTAGTTGCTTGCATGTATTTTGAATTTCGAAATTTGTATGCTCAATTTTAATATTTTTAAAAATTTTAGTAATTATTAATACTTAAATTATTCTATTTTTTTTTGAAAATTGTTTCCACTTTTCAATGATCTCAGTATAAATATTAGTATGAGCAATATTACTAGCAATAAAAACTTAAGCAACTTAAGCTTAATTACTTATTTTAATTTGTGCTAAACAATTGTTGCAATCATTTTCTTTTAGCGTCGACTGTTCATAGTCGACATTAAATAAATAAGTGAAATCTTAACTATAACTTTAATTTAATATATATTTTTTAAAATTTTTTTCAATTAAAGTTGTATGCGAATTTAAATTTTTGTAGCTGTAGACTGTATAAAAGCGAAGCTTGTAGCTTTTTTTAAGTTTCATATTGCATCTGGAAAGAGAAAATAGCGCCCAAGCTATTTCCAGCTATTTATAATCCAAGCAAAAGATAACTTTACTCATCAGCAGATAAGTTAGTTGCAGTTTTATTTTTTTCAACTAGTCAGGCACTAGATTCCAGCTAGTATATCACTTTAGACGCATTCATGTCGCACACACACACACACAACTATAGTATAAGCTATTGTTGTTTTATAGCAAATAAACTTGTCCCTAACGTTTTCAGTCGACACGCATACTTAGGCTCTAGAATATAATATATAACTCTCGTAGTACTTGTGGCTATCTGTTGAGCATTGTGTAAGCACCTGACTGAATTTGTTACTAGCAGTCGTTACTCGATGTAGTTGTAGTTGTTGTGTTTAAAAATAAATATTGAGACGACAAACTGTCAACTGGCATAAGTGACTGACTCTCTCCCACACAAATATATACAAGTATAGATAAAACGAGCGACAGAGCGAGAGCGAGAGAGAGAGGGAGAGGGAGACAATGTCTAATTAGAAAGCTTGTTTGTTCAATAAGGCAAATTGAAAAGTCTCAGACAGGCGTCAGTGTAGGCCTGCAGCTCAAAAAAGTGAGTGAAATGTTTGCAAAATCACTTGACCATAAATGTTAGTTGTCTACCCATTGACTTTGACTCGAGGACAAACAAGATAAAAACGCATTGAAGCGTCGCAAATTATCGACGGCGACTGCAGTTGAAAACTGATCGTTTATGATTTTCGACATATGCAGCAAGTTCGCCCTTTCTCTTTCTCTTTTTTTTTTTTGTGTCGATTTGTTTGCTCGATTCACTTATTTATTTTCTTTTGCTGCACGCAATGCCGGCAACATCGATCAATATGACCGATAAGACGAATTTGAGTTATGAATTGAATTTGTCTGCGTTCCAGGCAGTAAGTGCAGCCAGTTGCTGGGGCGTACTGATTGATTGAAAGAATGACTGACTGATTTGAAGTCTTGAAATGTGAGCAATGCACGCGAAAGCGCCAAGATCGCATGTTAGATAATTTAATAGACGTTATGCTTATCCAATTTGCCAAAAACAAATAATAATAATAGTAATTAATTTTGCAATATTAAATGCATTGCAATAAATTATGCATTAAATTTGAAATTGCGTATACTTAATATTTTTGTATAATTTGATTTTCTTCATTATTATTACAACGCAGTTTTTCTCATTTATGTGCATTAATTATTTATATATTATTTTATATATTTGTATCATTTATAATTTTACTGCAAGTCTAGCCTTATTTCCCATCGAAAATTTATAGCTGCTGGCTGTGTTTGTTTATCAAAACCTTTAAGTGCGCCCTGTCCAAGTAAATAAATGAACAACGTCAATAATCATAAAAAATGACTAGAAAGCTGCTGGCAGCAGCAGCAGCAGCATTAACAAAATAAACAATAATCAACTCCATTGGCATTGCCATTGCCATTGCCAGGGTCAACAATTTGCTGTCGCTGCCATTAAGTGGCAGCAGATGTGTCCTTTGGAAAAAAGCAAACAGACCGGGAGCTTCAATTAATTGGCACGAATTGAACGAGCTGCATGCAAACTGTAACTGTAGTTGTGTGAAAGAGATAGCGAGCGTAGTTGTATAAATTAATAACACATGATTGAATGGCTTAATTCTCACGCTGGGCTGGGAAAAGTTTAAACACAAACCTTAAGGCCCTTTCAATTAAACTGCAGCAATGGGAATGAAATAGTTTAAGGCATACACAATAAATGGCAATGAAAAATAAAAGAGCAATTCAGCATCGAACGAGAGACCGAGAGAATACAGTCAAGTGCAAGTGTTCGCGCACACTAAAGAGCCATTCGGCCTAAGTGAGCTTTAATAGGTCCTGGGAGAGGCGACGCACTGTTAAAGTGAATGGCAAATACTTGTTACCTGCAAATATTTGTATGTTCATGCAAAAAGCGTTAAGTGGTTAGCGAGGGGTGGGGGAAGGGGAGCGAGTCACAGTGGTAACAAAACATACAATTAAATTGTTAGCAAAATAAAACTGCATTTACCTAGTTGGCTTACTATATAATAAAAACAATTGGTCAAGTCATCACAGTTAACAACTTTATTTGTTTTTAGTTATAGGGAATTAATTTTTGCAAATTGCATTCTGCATCTCATGATCATACAAGTTTAGTAAAAATAATTAACAAATTAAAGTAAAACATGCGAAAAAGAAATGGAATATAAAATAAAGTATATAGAATATAATGCTTGAGTATGAACATTTAAAAACAAAGTTGCAATCTAATTTTACTATAAGCAATTCGCTATAATTATATTAGCAACAACAACTTTATTTGTTGCTTTCAAATAATGCAATTCATTATTACATATTGCATTTCATCTTTTAATAACAAAATAGTATTAGTATTTAAGTATTTGATACAAATAAAAGTTCATAGAATATGTTTTTAAACTGTAAATCAAACACTACAAAATAAATTAAAATATTTCTGTAACTTTTACAAACAAAAACATTAATTAATAAATTAAAAAATGCCATTGCATTGTCACCATTATATTGTCTGTGTGTGCAATAATTTTTAAAATAACAAAATTACTTGATTGCTTACATTCGCATAGTTTCTTTCCTGAAGAACCAACACACAGCATCCCAAGCAATTCTCAAGACCTATACTTAACTAAAGCCATGCACTCTGCTCAAGATCCCAGAACCAGTTTATGCTCAATTGCCAAATCGATGACTGCTCTGCCTCTGCCTCTTCTTCTTCTTCTTCGTCGTACTGACTTTCAAGTCGGTGTCACCATTATCGTTGTTTGTATTACTTGTTTGTAACTCGTGTTGTTGTTGTTATTTGCAATTAATGCATGAATGAATGAATTTCGCGATAAGTAAATTCAATTATCCGCAACATTAATGAATGCGTAAAATTTAAGCAGCAAACGCAGCAATTTTGTCAAGCTCACCGCAAAACTTGCCGCCTAAGTGGATTTTTAATCAATTTTCAAGAAAAAAAAAAATAACCAACAACAGACAACGCGTTGCTGCTGCCACTGAAAAAGTTAATAAGGTGTAAAGCGTTTTGAGTGGGCCGTTAGCCAAGATACCGCTAAATATTTTAAGATATAAATATAAATTGGCTGCGGCCTGCGGTTAAATACAATTAAAAATGTAGCATAGTGTTTACTTATTGGGCTAACGAACATCAAATAGTTAAAGGTGTAGGTAGTTGCCATAAAAAAAGAGTTAAATAGCTATTGTTAGTAATTAGTTAATTGAGCATATTATTTGATTTTTTCTTTTGCGGAATAATAAAAAAGTTATGGAATAGTAACAGTCGTAATTTAGTGTTGAGTTTTATAATGAGTAAAAAATAAAATTCTAAAAAAGTTATGGGAAATTATTTCAGTCGTAATTTAAAGTTGAGTTTTATAATAAGTAAAAAATAAAAATCTTAGATAATACTTATGCTTGTTTTATATTTGTTATTGGCTTCAAATAATGGCCAGCTGTTAAGTTTTAAAAAATTAATTAAAAATTGTTAATTATTATTGAAATCAGAACATAAACTTTACTGTGTTATTTTCTATATAATAAAACTTATATTGATTTCGGGTCACTGTCGGAAAATAAAGAATTAGATAAAAAATTATACAGATACAGATTATTAGATAATTGCGTATATTTATTTTTTATTTTTTAATGTAGATTTGCATTAATTCTAAAGTAAAAGATTGCAGTCAGAGCAACTGAAGCCTGCAAGTTAAATTTATGTATAAAATGCATTACGGAAATTATAAATCTTCATTTATATATAAAAAATGTCTATTGGTTGTATTAGTTGTTAAGTTATAGACACGTTCATTTAAATAACATTACATGCTAATTTCGTTTTCGAGTGCTGGGCAATGCAACAACAGTTACTGCTGTTTGTACGTCATACATATGAAATACACTCGTATGCAAATCCAGTGGCCATCGGAAGTGATGCCCCAAGTGTTGGGCCAGGCTGTGGCGTTGTGCTTGTATTTGTAAAACAACAAAAATGAATTAAAACTTCCGCTTGTGCGCGTTGCCAGCTGACACAGTGTGCACTGGCTAAGAGGGAAAGGGAAAGGGAAAAGGAAGAGCGGGAGATGTTTAACCAAAAATTTCGTAGCCAACAATGCCGCAAAATGTGGAGGTGGTGGTCAGTTTGTTGATTTGGTTGTGGGGGCTTTGACTTTGGCTAGCCTTATACATAGTCATAACTTGAAGCTGGTTGTGTAGCATGCTAGATAAGCCTTTGGGGCAGTATGCGGTACACTCAGTGTAAAGTGTTAGACATGCTGGTCGCCGCTGTTTGTGGGTTGATCGAATAATGTTGTTGTTGTTGCTGTTGTTGAACAGGTTTTCGTTTCGTTGCTCTTTTGATATTTTTTCGAGTCTGGCACACATTGAAATGCAGTCAGTTGTTTATTATACACTTTGACATTTTTGGAAAAGGTAAAGGGTACCATAAAGTTGTGCTAACAGTTTGTAACAGGCAGCAGTAAGCTGATAAGCTGAGTTGCTGTATATCCGACTGTATGAGCAACGAAAACTCAGAGACTACCAGAGCTAGAGCAACCAAATTTGTTATTTGGTATGTTCTGCTAATTCCGCAGAAATTCGCTTTTATAAGTTGTTCAATATTTTCCTCCCAAATCATTTACAACCACTAAAAAAAAAAAATCTATAATAAATCATACATTAACTTTGTCATGTTTTTTTTTTTTGCTATCAAAGTGTATGTAAAAGTTGCTTGCGCTCAACTTTAATGCGCCCACTTGTTTCTCCATTTAATTTATGCGGGCTAAAGAGTTGCCTCAAATATTTGTTTGAATGATGCATTTAATTTGTAGCTGCTCATTCAAATGACGTTTCCTAATATGGGAATAACTTTGGCATAACCATTAACAGTCCATGCACGAAAGCGCCACTTGGCATGAAATTCTTGGCATACTCTTTAAATTAGCTCTCTAACATAAAACAAAATTATGCTTGTCAAAAACAAATTGCGCTACAAGCTCTACTAAATATTCTTGTTCAGGCTTAAAGCTTTTAGCAAATTTGTCGTCGGAATAAATTTAGTCTTATTGTTTGTTCATAGCAGCAATTGAATAATGCAATAGCTTCAGGGGCCCCATATATTTACCAAAATTTCAACTCGCACTTTGCCAATTTGGCGTTGGCGAAAAACAAAAATAAACACAAGCTCAATTGAGTGCAGCACACACACACACACACACACACACACACACACACAAATAAACAATTGTATATATAGTATTTGTATGTGCATTGTGTGCAGTCTAGAACTAAAAATAACAAACATATATAAAACAAAGCGCAACTTCAAAATTCAGCTATTGAAATGCATGTCACATGCGTTGAAATATTGTTCGGGCGTCACGTACTTCAAATGCCGGTAATCGAAAAGTAAAACACAAAAAGGGAATAAGTCAGCAAATACCTATGCTTAATACATAAAATGCTATAAATTGTTTACTAAATTTATAGAAAAGCTCTAAGCAAAGATAAGTTAGGTCAAATATAAGTTTTTAGATTTTTGATGTCAATTATATTACTTTAAATTAAATATTTGATTATTTATTTTAAAAAAATGTTAGCAGTTAATTCAAATAATTCGCTTGGATTTATATTTCAAACTTAACTTATTTAGAATTTTATTTTAATTTTTTATATATTTTAGGACTCAATTTAAAAATTGCCAGTTTGTCAGTGCAAAAACTGGGTAAACAAAATGCACATGCAATTAGCAAATAAAAATTAAAAAACAACAATTTTTTCTGTATGTTAATTAAACTGCATTTTGCAGCAAAAATGTTTATACATGTCTATAATTTTTTTGCTATTGCTGCTTGAACAAAAAATCTCATGCATTTTTTGCTTTCAATTTCATTGCCTATATAAAAAATGATTTTAATGAAAATGCGAGTGAAGAATGTTTGCTGTTGGTATTTAGACTGCATTTCCCATATGGGCAGTAAAAAGTTGACAATTAAAATTGACGCTGCCTGGGGTCACAGACAACAACAACAACAACAAAAAAAGCAGCAGAAATTGTCATTATATAGTCATAGCAACAAAAGTCACTGAGGCGTGCAGAGGGCTTTGGCTCAGCTCAGTCAAAATCCAGAAAAAAGTAGAGCGAGCATGATAAAGCCATAAAAACAACATTGTATAAAGTTGGCAACAAAAAAGGTTTATTAAAATGTTTGTCCAACAAAGTTAGCAGAATTTTATGTTATTTTAGTTATTGTTGTGCTCAAAATAAGATTAAGCCAGCAGCTTTTAGGGCTTACATTAAAAAAATAGCATTGACTGAAGCGTATTTACTTTCCGGCTTAGTGTAAAGAATTTAGTTTATCAGATTGTTTTCTTTTTAATGCGGCAACGCCCCAAAAATTAATTTGTTGGAGAGCGGACTATTGTTAAATAATTAACGAGACGTAACGCAATGCGCAACGCGTTATTTTATAAGACTCTGATAGATAATGCTCAACTGCAGCACGTTGCTTATCAATTGAAAAGGCAATTTAGAGTTCCTTAACCTTTTTCTTCAATGCGAGTGACACACAGCAGTGTTGGCCCCAGATGTTGAGCTCCCAAATAAGCTAAAAATAAACAAAAATAAATAAACTTGCAACTTTGCAGCCAAGCAAATGTAATAAAAAGAAATTTTAATAATTTGCAAGCTTGACTTTAATTTTACTCGGTTAGAAAATTATAAAAAAAATCAAATGAAAAGGTTTTCCATAAAGTTCGAAAAAAGTAAAACGTTTCCATTTTCTTTTGCTTATAAAATATTTTAATAAAATTACAAATAAATTTATTTATTATATTTATTTTATTTTTATTATATATTATTATATTTCTTTAAAATATGCTAAATTTGATTCTAAAAGCTATTTGCTTACTTTCTTTTTCGTATATTCCATGTCTAGCTTGAAAAAGCCTAAACTGGCAACACTGATACACACATGCATGCATTATTCTTATACTGCTGCATGTTTGTATACAATGTATAGTATAAATATTTGTTACGGTAGTCTCTGTACGTTATTGTTGTAAATCTGAAAAACTTGCGGGTGCGTGAGTTTCGCTGTTGACGTTGACCCAGAGACGGAGACGGCGACGCAGCGAGTGGCACATGCCAAGCAGTTGCACAATAAATAAACAAAACGCTGATCACAGCTGCTGCTGCATTGTTTACATTGATTAATAGTTTATTATTCTTAGATATTTTGAATGACAGATTAATTAAGGATTTCATTTTTGGATGACTTTTAGTAAAACTGTCGCATGCTTATCAAATAAGCTACGCTGCAAACAATTGCAAATATTTTCAAAATAAATAATTATGTTCTAATGTATTTTCGCATGCTCACTTCCGTTAAACTGTCAATCAATATATTCGTTACTAATCAAATAATTATGCTTGAATTTTTAATTCACTTGCTACTTACCTGTCAAATAATTTGCACTGAAATCCAAAACACGACCACACATTAAGTTTACCGCAAATCAAATGTCACTGTACAATTAAAAATTTGATCATGATGCCGGTCACAAGTTTCAATTGTTTTTTTTTTTTTTTTTGTATTTGCGATTTGTCTGACTGCCAAGTAATCGATATTTTTATGGCTTACAAGCGAAAAATTTATGCGCAACAAAAGAAATTTATTTTCATATGCCGTCAGCTTTCAAAGCCCATAAAGTAACCGATTTATCGCTTTATAATTGAAGGCAATAAAAAATTGTCTGCAAAGCGACAATAACAGTAACAACAACAACAACAATGTGTGTGTGTGTGGGCGTAATATGGGTGTGATGCTCAAAATAATAATATGCGTATTGAACGTTATGACATCAGTTTGTCAACTATTCAATTAAATTCAATTGAAGTTGCAACAATGAGAAAAATATAATAATATCAATTCTGAATTGCAAATTTTACTGCTGGAATCAATTTGAAGGTTGTCTGCTGCTATTTGTATGCATTTGATTTAGATGAGCCAGTTGCTTGAATTGATTTTGTAGTTAGTACTAAATATACAAATGTTTATTTGTGGCAACTACAGTTGCATGCAGCAGTAATTAAATTTTGTTAGTTGCATTCAATATAAATTGAAAGTATTGATTAAGCCATAACCAGTATCTAAGTATAAACTATCTATTGATTATTTTATACTATACAGTAGGTTCAAACTTTTAAACTATCAATAAAACTTTGTTGTCGTAAAACTCAGCAAAAGTTTTTCTTTTAATTAGCTTAAAACTGTTTTAGCTGCAGCAGCAAAAAAAAAAAGGGATTCAAATAACAATAGCAACAAAGCATAAATTCAAACTACTATGCAAATTGAGTTAGACTACATAGACAAATATTTCAAACTAAACAAAAACTAGCAACTGCAATTTGCAGCGCGGGGAGGGAGAGTGAGAGAGCAGTGAAGCTGCAATTGACACTGGAAAATGATGCTGGGGTCTGGGCTCATGTTGCTACTTCACTTTGCGTGCTGCCTGATGAGTCGACAGTTTTGCTCTGGTGTGGTACATTTTACTTAATTGCCCTCACCCCCACCCCCTCCCGCCTGTTGCTCTATGCTTTACAATTTCATTTGTCATTTGCAGCAAAGCAATTTCTTGTGAGGCGGCCGCAACGTAAGCTCTAAGCTCAATTAATGAAATTTCATTTAATTAGCAAACGGCGGCACCCAACTTGCTGTTGCTGTTGCTGTTGCCATCGACGTGCTCAAAGTAATTAATTGATGAGAGCATCCTGCAAAATTGATAAAGGACAACTGAAGGCTGCGGACTTTTGTACGTGCTCGTGTCACAGCACATCAGTTGCCCCTAGCTACGCACTTTACAGTTACAGCTTTGCCACACACATGCACCAGTAACAGCAACAACAACAGTTTGGCAGCTTTCAACGGATTCTTTGCTCTCTGCAAATTGTTGCGCCTATCGATCAGCAGCATACGTGTGTGTGAGTGTGTGTGTGTGTGCCGCAATTAGTTGCCTTCATTTTATGGCAATTAAACAACGCTCAATGCTTGCAACGTGCCACGCACTCTTATGTCGATTTGCTGCTTCTATTTATAAGCGGCAGACGCTTCAAATCGCTTACGAGTCGCTCATAATCGCTCATAACCTTGACTGCGTTTCAATTATGTGTGTCTGCTTTTTTCTTTAATAATTAAGACATATTCTATTTTGGATTTTTAATGAGTCCTGCAGCTCAATGAGTTTGCTTTGAATGCAAATACATTGCATAAATAAAAATTAAATTTAATAAGTGGTTGCTGTGAGGCATAAGCATACTTAACGGCTTAAGCTATAATATTTCCAATTAGTGTAGTGCAGTTTGAAGATGAGCAAATGTGTATCAAAGGATTAGAAAGGCAGCTCCAATACCATAAAAGTAAATATATTATTGATCAGCGAGTAAGTCTGTCCATTCGCTTACTTGAATTATATTTTATACAATAGCATATTAATTAATATTGTGTATAAAAAAGTTGAATAATAATATCAGAGCGCAATCTATTTCTTGTAAGAAATATACACTTTGCCATGTGCCAAATCGAAGAGGGTATTTTCATATTCAACAGCAGTGTATGTCGGCCAGTAATAAGCGACTTAAACTGTATAAAGCTACTTAAAAACTTAACATAGCTCTTACTTGCTCACAAGTTTAAAGCCCTTTTTTTGAAACAGTCAGTGGAGTATCGAGGAGACTGCAGGGAGGCTGCAAATTATTTTGTTGTATTATTCTACATAGCACTATGGACGTAACTGCAGCTTAATTTACACACACAGTTAGTTCGATCTATTATTTAAATTAATAATAACAATCCAGCTTATGTTTGAATTATCAAATGTATCATCAAAATCAAATGTTAAATTAGTGCAAGTTCTTTGTAAATTGATAAATACATTTTATATTGCATAGCTTGGACAGCCGATTTGTCATTGACTATAGGATAACTTAAATCGATCTCTTTTTTTCTAATTGATAAAATTAGTGCAAGTTCTTTATTAATTTAAAATACATTTTATATTTTATATTATATAAAATACATTTTATATTGCACAGCTTCGATGCTCGTTTAGCAGAAATTTATCATTAGCTATAGCATAAATTAAATCAATTTCTTTGACGTCTGCTGTTTCTTCAGCTTGAGTTTTTGCTGCTGTTAAGCTACAATTTCGTGGAAATAGTTATCACAGTCTGGGGACTGTATTGATGTATTTTATTTTTGACTCTCAAGCGAGCACAGCTGACAAACGTGATCCATTAGCATTGATCAATTAACGAAACTGATAAATGTAGCACTCAACTAAATATCAAAACAATTGCTCAGCATATGTGTGTTCAGGTCAAGCGAGCAAGCAGCATTAATCAACGCTTCAATTCAAAGTATTCCATGGCTCCATGTTGTGGTGGGTGCATGCAAATTGTCTAGGGTAGCGCTGCAGTTTCACACAAAACTGACAAATGACGTTGGCTGAACTGACTGACTTGACTGCAGAACTGAGCGCATATGGCTGCACTAATTGATTTTGAGTCATTTGGCACGTTTTTGGTGCAGTTCATTAGCAAGACTTGAGACTGGGTTAGGCGCAGTTAAAACTTCGGCTTTGGCACCTTGGACGTGTCTTGCTTAAATAAATCTTGTGGGTTGGGCGACGACCTAGTTAGGGGGCTAAGAAATAATTGCAAATTTGCTATGTACTAATGATCTTCAACTATTCAACAGATGAACGACAGCATATACAGAAGAAAACTTTTACGAAATGGATAAACTCACATCTAAGCAATACGCAGTGCTCGCCAGTGAACGATTTGTTTCTGGATCTGCGAGACGGACATCGGCTATTGGCATTGCTTAGCACGCTGACGCAAACGCAGTTGGTGAGTGTAAATCGATTAACTAGTTTGTTATTTGTGTTAATTATAATCTTTTTATAGAAACCGGAAAAGGGTCGCATGCGTGTGCATCATATCAACAATTTAAACAAAGTGCTGCAAGTGATACAACAGCATGGAGTCAAGCTGGTGAACATAAGCAGCGATGATATCGTTGGCGGCAATGCAAAGCTCACATTGGGTCTCATTTGGCTTATAGCGCTCGAGTTCAATGGCCAGCATCTAGTCAAGAGTCATTCGAGCAATGGCGTTGAAAAGTCGCTGCTGGCCTGGGCGCGTCAATACACCGAGCCGCATGGACTGGCGCTGCATGAGTTTGCCAGCTCTTGGGCAGATGGACGTGCATTTCTAATGATCTTGTCGGCACAGCTGGATGAGCTGGATTTGGATACAGCGCTGGCGCAGCAGCCGCTGCAGCGTCTACAGCTTGCATTCGATTTAGCGCATAGACATTTTAAAATAGAAAAGCTGCTGGAACCGGAGGATGTGCATACGCATCCGGACAACAAGTCCATACAAATGTATGTCATGTGTTTGTATCATGCTATGGAATCCATGCGCGCTGCTGAGCGCGAGCGTCAGCCCTGCACCAGCATAACCGATTTGGATGAAGTGCCGCTGGATGCAGAAACAGACAATGGCGGCTTGTATACTTCAGATAGCGCTACGAGCATGGAGCTCAAGCAGAGCGCGCTGCGTCCGCTAAGCACAGCTACCAATGCAAGCATTGAAATCAGCGGCTATCAAACAGCGCTGGAGGCTGTGCTGACGCTGCTGCTGGAGGATGAGCAGCTGCTGGCGCAGGAGCTGCCAGTTGCTGCAGATTTTCAAAGCGCCAAGCAGCAGTTTCATGAAAATGAGAGCTTCATGCTGAAGCTAACCGAACATCAGGAGTATGTGGGCGAGGCGCTCGAAGAGGGCAGCAATTTGATAAACGAGTCACAAAAACCAGGCGCTGGTCTAACGCTGGATGATCAGAATGAAGTGCGACAGCAGATGGTGCTGCTGAATGAGCGCTGGGAGACGCTGCGTCTACGCGCGCTGGATATGCAGGCCAAGATACTGATGCGTTTAGCAGAGTTTCAAAAGCAAAAGCTCGAGCAGCTGCGTCAGTTTCTTACGAATGTAGAGGATCGCATATCGCATATGAGCGACATTGGGCCAACTATAGCTGAGGCGGAGCAGCAGCTAACAGAGGCGCGTCAGCTGAAGTCCGATCTGTGCGAGCAACAGGAGCTGGTGGACAGCATAAGCAGCATGGTGGTTATAGTAAACGACACCTCTGGCAATTTTAATGATCTAGAAGATCGCTTGAATGCGCTGGGCGAACGCTGGTCACATGTAGTCAAGTGGACGGACTTGCGCAATGAAAAGCTGCAGCAATATAAATGCATTTCACGCTGGCTGGATGCACGCGAGCAGGACTTGAAGCGCATGGAGAGCAGCGATGTTACCGATGTGGGCGGCATTACGCAGCGCATTAATGAGCTGAACTACTGTGCCAAGGATTTGCTGGAGCTGCAGCGTTATTTGCTAGACTTGCGTCAAATGGTGGCAGCCACACTACAAGACGGCGATGATAAAGGCGAGCGCGTGTTGATGCAGCTGGAAAGCTTTGAGGATCGGCTGGACGCGCTGAAGCAAATACTGGAAGTGCAAACAATGCGCATTGAAACCAAAGGCTTTAACTTTGGACGCGAGCGCGCCAGCTATGATGACAGTCGTGTGGTGCGCCCCGAGGGCTGGCTGGACTATCAGTTCATCATACGCTTTGGCGAGGAGGAGCTTGAGGACGCGCAGCCGCCAGCTGCAGCTGCTGAGCTGGAGCAGTTGTCAGCTAAAAAGCGCAAGCTGCGCAATGCCGACAACTTCTATGCGCTGGAGTCGCAAATTATGGAACACTTTGCGCATGTGCAGCAAGTGGAACAACAGCTGCAGCAGCTGCAGCGCCAAAGTCTGCGCAATCAATGCGATACACTCAAGCAGTTGCAGCAGCAGCAGCAGCAACGCGCGCTCACGCTGCCAGAGCTGAAGAAGCTGCTCGAGGTGTGCGAGCAGGAGCAGCCGGCGCGCAAGCTGCTGCTGGAAGCGGCGCATCTGAAGCAGCTGGAGCAGCGCTATGCAGCGTTGGCGCAACGGCTGCTTAGCCAGCAAAGTGAGTGCAGCCAGCTGCTGGCCAAGGAGCGTTACTACAACAGCTTGACGGGCTTTAAGCTGGTGCTGGCCGATTCGCGTGATTGGTATAAGCAGCATGCAGGCAGCGCCAGCTGCGCCGAGCTGGAGCAGCGTCTGTCACACATGGAGTCGCTGTCTAGCGAAATTGCGCAGGCGCAGTGCACCACCGATGCGCTGGACGCTGAGCAGCTGGAATGGAAGCAAGACTTTGCGCTCTTCTATGACAGTTGGCATGATCTGAAGCAGGCGCTGCACACGTTGATACAGCAGCGTGGCGGCGAGCACATGTCACAACAGCTGCAGCGACTCGAACAGTTTGTGCAAAAAGTAGCGGCGCAGCAAGTGCGTGTGTCACAGCTGGAAGTAATGCAGCAGCAGCAGCAGCTGCTCAATCAGCTAATGGATGAACTGGAGTCACTCAAGCCCAGCTATGAGCGCTTGCCAGCGCATTTGCTTAGCACAGAGCTGCAGGCCGCTTGGCAGCGTCTGCCCGAGCAGCTGAACGAGCGCGTCATTAAGCAAACCACCGCCATTGAGAACCTCAATCACTTTGTAGCCGAGTATAATGCCATTATAGCTGTGCTACGCAGCGCTGCTGCCACGCCGGAGCAACAGGAGCGTGCGCCTGCGCTGCAGGATTTACGCAAACTCGAAATCGATGTTATAAGCGCGCGCAACTTTAGCGAGATTCTCATCAAGGAAGCGGAGCCCACACAACGTGATACGCTGCAGTCGCAAATACGCGCGCTCAATGCGCTTTACGCTCAAGTCGAGCAGCGTCAGCAGTCACAACGCGCGCAGCAGTCGGCGCTGCAATCCCAACTTGTCGATATACAGCAGCGTCTGCAGCACACAGAGCGTTGGCTCAGCGAACTGGAGAGCAATACACCCAAGTCCGGCGTCGCTGATATACGCAACTCCAATGAGTTGTTCCAAAGCAAGAGCAAGTTCCAAACGCTCAAGGAAACCTGTGAACGCGAAACGGTGCAATTCCGTGAACTGAACGAACTCGGTGGCGAGTTGTTGCTGCAGCTGGATGAGCTGCCGCTTAACCCCAATGATGATAAGGATAGCAACTATGGCACATTGGCCAAACAGTTTACGCATCTCAATGCGCGCTGGTCGGAGGTTACGGAGCGTGTCTATGCCAAGACAGCGCTGTTGGAACATATTTCAACGCAGCTGGGCGAGTTCAAGAAGTTCATGGTCAGTGAGACGGGCTACTTGGATAAACTGGAGAATAAGATACGCAATACGCCAGAGAATGCAGCAGATGCGGAGGAAATTATGGAAGAACTCGATGTGAGTAGAATTATTTTATAAAAGCAAAATATTTTAGCAGTCGTAATATTCCAAAATTCCGATAATGTTGCGACGAACCGCACGCAACAGTCGATACGTTATCGATAGTTTCGATAAAAATACTAGTGAAAGCTACTAAAAATTATTCCAAAAAGAATAAAATTTGCACATTCGTTCGTCTTGCTCAAATTAAAAGTCAGTCTTTGATGAAATTTACTTTGTAAACCAAAATTTGCAATTAAAAAGACTAAACGCAATGCACAGTAGAATGTAATTCAATTGTTAGCCACATCCTTTTGCTCCAAACGACTGCATTGGTTTTTAATATATGTAAATTGGTTTATTATACGCACAGGATTTGGAGAATGTGCTGCGCTCTCATTCCGACGAATGGCTGGACAAAATTCAGGAAATTGGCAATGAGCTAATTGACAATGAATTTATGGCTAATGTTATGCGCAAGGATATCGATGGCGTTGTAGTGCGTTGGACAAAGCTACAGCAGCAGGCAAAGAAACGCACCGAACTGCTGGAGGAGAAGGTGAGCGAAGCGGAGCAGTCGGAGCGTGCTGTTGTGCATTTGGAGGCGTGGCTAACGCGCATGGATGAGATACTCAGCGAGCATCTGGAAAACGATGTGACCATTGAGGATCTGCCAGATGATTTTCAGGTGAGCTAAGCTGTCTAACTTAAAATTAAAAGGTTAATACTTATGTTCCTATAATTGCAGATATTGGCGCGTGAATTTACCATAAACGAGCAAAACTTTAAGCATATAACCGAACAGATAGCTGAGCATACAATTAAAGGCAAGACAGGTGCAGCCAATCGCTTGCAGGAGCAGCTTAATCTAATGGAAATGCGTTTCAAGGCCTGCCAGGCAAAGCTTAACAAGTGCACAGCACCACAGCCCGCCTATGAATCGCGTCTGAATCGCGCCTATGGCGATTTGCGCAATGTGGAGCATTCCACATTGGTCTTGGATGTGGCCTCGGCGGGACCGAGCACAGTGCAGGCGCAATATCAAAAGTGCTTGGTATGTGTACGATATAAATATAATAAGCTATGATAATTTATTTATGTTGTACTTGCAGCAAATTTATCGCACACTTAGCGAAATCAAGGCGGAGATTGAAAGCACAATTAAAACTGGAAGACGTGTATGCGAGGATAAGTACACGAGATCGCCCAAGCAGTTAAGTCAACGCATTGATGCGCTCAAACATTTGTACAATGCACTGGGCGAGAATGTAACACAGTCCAAAGCTTTTCTGGAGAGCTTGATTAAGCTGGCCCGACAGCTGGAGCAATGCTTTGAATCTGCGGATGAACTCATCAGACGCTTTGAGTCGCCACAGGAGCTGCATGATCGCAATGCCATATTGCTGGAGTTCGAGGATGTGCTGCAGCGTTGCGAGGAGCATTATGCTGATTACAGCAAGTCCTGTGACCAGAGCTGCATGCAGGAGACGCGTCAGCGCATTGATGGCCTCAAGGCGTCGTATCACAAGCTAACCAGTGCGGATATTATTAAGCGCCTAACTGAAATGAAAGCGACGCTGCAAAACTTGGACAACATTTCGCTGGAGACGCTAAAGTTTGTTTTGTGCATTTTAAGTGACGCTAATTGTTGATTTCTTGTTTTTTGCGCAGAGCCATGGAGCATGACTTGAAGGAAATAAATGTGCCATCGAATCCGGAGATTGAGAATCTGCAACAACAAGTTATAGCAATTGTCGTGGTGCGTAGCAAACGATTTACATTAAACGGCTTAACTAAATTTTAAGGCTTCATAAGTGCTGTACATAACGCTGTCCTTGGTTCACTCACTTTCATTTTGCATTTGTATTTACAATTTGTCGCGCTACTTTATGCAATTTTCATTTCCGAGCAGCAGTCAAAGCGATATGTCATATTCAGATTCAAAGCAAAGTCTGAGCTGCTTCGAATTGCATTGATTGAGATGCTTAAAGCAGCGCAAGCAACAAATTCACACTAAACATGTTTAACATTAAGTTAAGTTTAAGTTTTTAATGCTATGCTTTAACTCAAGGTTGCTGCTTTAAATATATATATTGCTTATTTTATATTCATTTAAATATTTTTATTTTGCAAATTTCACATATCATAAACAATTCATAATAATCTTGACGCCCAGCTAATAAACCAACAATTCAAATACCAGAACAAACCATTAAAACCACCACCAACCAACACCACCACCACCACCACCCAACACCCAGATTCACCGTATCACTAGCTCTACGAGGTCTTACTTGGTGTCATTTTCACGCTTCAAGTATTTTTATTACATTTACCAAGCATATATAGTTACTGTAAATTTTATTGTTGTTGTTATTGTTGTTGTATTTGTTGCTGTGCTGTCCCTTAAACAAATGGCGCTTGGTTGCGTGCAATTCCCAGCAACACAACACTTTACTACCCATGATAAAATATAGCAAACGCTTTCAGCTATATAACATTCATATATATATATATATATATATAGAAATAAACACATAACTTTAAGGCGGTGTGCGCGTTTTGCATTTGTTGTGTAGCTCTTAAGCCAACTTTTGAACCTATGCATCTATCGCACAGGATACGCTAAGAACGCGCTACAATGAGGCAACCACGCTCACCACTCAGCCAGCAGCTGGCGATGATACCGAAATCGTTGTCGTTAGCGATACAGTGCGACAGCGTCGCGCACGCACACCGCAAGCGGGTGAAAGCAGCAGTGCACCAAGCACACCCAATGCAAGTGCAAAAGCCACAGAGCAGGCGGCCAGTAGTGGCGGCGGCGGCGGCGGCGGCGAGCAGGTGCTGCCTGATGTGCTGCCACCGCAAACTTTCCGTCTGGCCGAGTCCAGCACTCTCTTCTCACAAATATCGCTTAATCCGCGCAAATTGAGCGCAGACTCTGCGCCAGCTAAACCCTCAAAGAACAAACGCAAAGCGCCCGCAGCGCCAGCACAAATGGTTGAGATCAAAGTGAAAAATATACAAAATGACAAGATGTCAGTGCAAAACATAGACCTGGAGCCGCAGCAGGGCGAAATTGTGGACACCGTAAATATACTGGAGAGCGTTGAGCCATTTGTGCCCGAGTATGTGGAAACTGTGCAGATTGTGGACTTATCCGAAGACTCGGACTCCTCATCGCGCGCTGAGCTGTCGAAAAGCAAAGGCTCGCTAAGCGACGCAGCCACTGACACGGAGCTGCTGCGTCCTGCAGCTGGCAACACCAGCACCCCATTGCTGCATATACAAAAGCAACGCATATCCTTTGAGGAGAAACGCAAGCGTATTGCCAATGAGCGTGATTTGCTGCGCGATTCGGAAGATGAGAACAGCAGCACACCAGCAGCAGCAGCAGCTAAACTGCAAGCTGTGGCCAATCCCAAGCGCTGGCGTCAACTGCAGCCTGAGCTGGAGTTAGCTGATGCACCTGAGTCACCCATACGCAATAGTTTCTATGCTGCGGATAAGGAAACAGGTTTTGATATTGAGCCGCTGGTATTTTCCGACGATGAGGAAATACCGCGTTTCTCGCTGGAAATGACACCAACCTTTGACTCCGATAGTGATACGGTAATTTGGTAGCACTTGTTTCACCAATGCCCGCCCCAGTTTATATTGCATGCTTGTACTTTTAACTACTTTACCTCTATAAATTCCAACAGAGTCGCATTGAAACACCCACAACCAAGAAGCCCAATTCGTTTTTGAGCAAAGTGCTGCCCACAACGCCGCAGGATGATTCAAATGTTACGCTCAAGAGTCCGCAGGGTGAGCCCTTAAGCTTGGAGCAGCGCGTTATGGAGTTCAATAAGCTAGCCAAACAAATGATCTATAAGCTTGAGCTAACTAAAGTTAAAATTGAGCAATGTCATGAAAGCGAAGCGTAAGTAATTTAAATTAAAAACTTGCATTTATGTAAAGCTTTTGCTTTTCATTCACAGCGACGATCTGCGTTTGTTAATAGCACCCGATGCAGCTACTTTAATCTCACAGGGTGATTCACTTGTGCTCGAGACTCATGGCAAACAGGGCAGCATTTCGCGCTTGGTCATGCGTGCTCAAATTATTTTGCGTGAAAAGTTTCGCGAAGTGCAGCAGGCCAAGTAAACAAATTTAAACTCTTTTTTAGAGCCCCTAAGCATATATTTTATTTAGATCCAAGGCAACAGGCGCAGCTGCTACACGTCCCGCTGCTGACAGCGTTAATATTGAGGAATTGATTACGAAGGGACTGCGACGGATCAATGTGCTGATTGAGAAACCTGTGGATCTAAAGTCCAGCACTGAACTCGAGAAACGCATGGAGGATATCAATGTAAGTGTGACGAAACTAATTACGCGCTGGCTTTAGGCCAACAAGTAGCACATCTGGGCAACAAAACACAATTAATAGTCTATCATCTCATCATGCTAAATTTGTTATTTTTAAATTGCATTAAATTGCAGATTAAGTTTGGCAATGACAAAGCAAATGCAAATAATGTTGATTAAGAGCATCTAATGCTTGACATTCATGCTAAGCTATTTAGAAATGTTTATACTCTTTTCCATTTAATAAATTGACAAGGGTATGCAGAAGTTATGGAAGAGCAAAGAGTAACAAGTTAGATTAAAACATTTAAATAAGTTTAAGTTGAGTATTCAAGTTCATAAAGTAAAATTCAGCTTTATATTAAAGTATATATCATAGTTGGATTCCCCTACATGCCGCGTCGACAAGTTAATTGGCCTCTTGAGAATTCAGGGCAGCATCGGCAACAAATCTAAATGCTGCCCCATTACAAACACCCCAAAATAAACCAAAATATTTCAGAATAAAAAATAGAAGAAAATTTTGACATAGTTACACAAAACGTCGCGACATAGCGTCAGCAGAGAGTCTAAAAAGAGCAACTAGTACGAAAGAGCAAACGTTAAGAGCAAAAAGCTTAGCACAGCTTTTTAATAAATATATTTTTGTAAAATACATGAATATTTGTTTGTAACATGTCATGTTTCATCAAAAGCAAAAATATGAAATATGCGCACACATAAAATTTGAGTAATTGCAGCTGCAAGCTTAAGTAAACTAATTGTTTAAAACATTTTATTGAAACGACAATTTGTATCCCTAGACGCGCCACAAAACTATCATCAATCACTTTAGTCATTTGTTATTTATTTTTGTTTTGTTTATAGTATGTCACCCCACTGATGACAAAATCAAATCACAAAAAGTGGAAAATTATGATTATAAATAGCAGCATCAAGAGCAATTAATTGCTTAAGAGGAATCTTTAAACGCCGCCATTCAGTTCTCAATTATAGCGCTCTATATCTCATACTCTTGCTCTCTTTGTTGGGCGAGCAAAGAAAATGTTTTTGTTTCTGTTTGCAGTCAGTCAGTGCGCGCCTCAGCTGCGCAGCGGTTGTGCGCAACGTGTTTAATTAACTTTGTAAATTATTTTATTAATTAAAGTGCAGTTGGCAGTGTCGGAATTCACTTGGCGCCAAAACTGTTTTGCCCAGAGAGTGCTCAATGCAATATTGTTGGTTGACACAGGCTGCGAGTGCGGTGAGGACCAAGCAAGCAAGCGCCAAGCAGTGCATCGATATATATATGTATATAGTATATGCTGAAGAAAAAGTCCTTTCCTTTTGCTGTGTCTCGATTGCAGCTGGAATTGAATTTTATACGCCGTTGGCGCTCCCAGCTGCGTGCACAGTTACTGTTGCCGTTTCCATTTCCGCTTCCGCTTGAGCGCATTTATTGTTAATTTACACAACTTGCGCAAAAAGAAATTTAACAAGTTGCATTTTTGTTTTACAGGAACGCCGAGACGATTTACAGGTCATTGTCGGTGCCATTGGCAAAAACGCCCAAATGCCAAAGGTTACCCCCGTCATGATGAACGAAATCGAAAAGGTTTAGCATACACAGATTTTTATTTTTCTTTTTGCGTTACACACACACATTTTTTGTTTGCATTCACAGACTAAAAACAATTTGATTGCTCATGCGGACTCCATTGAACTCTCACTGACCGAACTAAAAAATGGCTCTAAAATTGGCAGCAGCAGCAACGGCTCAAACGCCACTCGTGAGGGTAAGTGATTTTTATTATATTAACAGCAGCAGTTCTGCTTTGATTTTTGTTAGCAATGAACCAATATTGTTAGCTTTTAATCTAAATTTACTTATTTGCACATATTTTCTGTATAAATATGGCAGCATTAGTTTCAACATTAGTTTCAACTTTGAATTGATTGCAGAAAAACTGAAAAAAGCACGCACGGTTTACATATTTTCTTTAGAAGTTTTCAATTATTCTATTTTCATGCAGCCAGCAGCATTTTCAGTTGCAGCTTATGGTCAGTTTGTGATGATTGTTATTGCTGCTGTGCCTGCAGCTGCTGAGGCAGCTTCCCTAACGCGCTCTTTTTGATATTTGTTGTTAAATATTTATGCTACCATATGCAGTTGTTAGTTTGGGGGCAGAGCGCCAAATGCATCATGTCAATAGCACTTTTGACATTTCATTTGTACAAAACTACCACGCACGCTGATTTCATAATTGTATAATGTTGGGCATACGATATATATGCTTATGTTTATTTACCATACATTGGAAACCGTTTACATTGGCAGCAAATTTTGATCGAAAGGGTTCATTACATTCAATACATAAATAGCAGACGCTCAGCTTGGGCAGTTGTCTGCTCATTGTGTATTGAATGATATGGTTGACTTCGCTCTGGGAGATTTCGTAGGTGATTTATCATTTTGATTTTGCGAATAATTAGTTATTTTGATTTTGGACGTTGATGTGGTTTGCAACTGGTCATGGTCTTGCAAACTGAAACGCGATACGGATCTGGCAAATCTATGCACTGGCACCGAGAACTGATGCGATGCATGCGATGGTGTCCTTATGTAGCCCTGTAAATTTAAATATTTCTCAATGGCTGCTTTTGCTAGTTGAGTTGCGGATTTGGATTCATCTATATATTCCATAGGAGGGTCGCATCGTGCCATCATAAAATCGCTCATTTTTCTACCATTTTTTGCTATGGTAAACTCTGCATTATCAAATAAACGCACTCGCTCTTTAAAGCTCAATTTTTGTTCGTCGCGGTTTGATCCAACGGCGAGATCACTTGAGGAGATTGTTAAATATGAGTTGCCAGTAGAAGCAGTGCTAGTGGATATTACGCTTGTTGCTTCTCTGTTGTCTATTTCTAGAGACTCGTCGCTTGACTGCGGAGTTATAAGCTGAACTTTCTTGGGTCGCTTTAGTATTGGTGTATTTCGTTTTTCCTCCATCTGACTCAGGACACTTACTTTCTTCTCCAAATCTTTTACATTCAATGCTACCCCTTTACTGGGATGTGGTGTACCAATTAGAAATTTACCTTCGTCTGTGTTCTTAGTAGTTACCAAACCCATGTGTACTCTGGAAGGTGACTTTTTTTCCATCGACAGCTGTGAGATCAATTCTTTGTGATCAAGCGTGGTTCCTCTACTGGGATGTGGAGTTGAAATTCCAAATTTAGAGCTTCTTTTTGAGCTTTGGTCCTTAGGTAGTTGTGATTGATCAAACACTGGCTCAGTTGTTACCGCCGAGCTTCTGACGGATAATCGTTTCTGATCAACTAGGCGTGCTTTCAGTGTAGCCGCATCTATGCCTTTATAGAGCTTAGGATATGGCGTTGATAGTCGTTTTTCAGTTTTCATTAGGCCATAATTGCGATTTGCCAAAAGTACTGGATCCGACTTTTGGAACGTTATCGGAGTTTTAATACTTTTTTCGGTTCTTTTTTTAATATGGCTATGTAAAATTGATCTCATTATGCCTGCTAAGCCAATAATTTATGTATCCAATGTTGGCAATTATTTTTGTATTTTATTATTTATAATTTTTTTCTGTTTTTATTGAATATTATGTAGCTATTTATTTATTTGGTTTGCATATTTTTTTAATGAAACGTGTTATGTGTAATAGCTCTGTGTACTAAAACGAATTATATTTTTCTACAATATATGTAATTTTCTAGTATGCAAACGCCTACTCTAAAATCTATGATTATTCAAATATATCTAATCATTTATGCATTTTTATTTACAATACATTTTGCTGGTTGATGTCTTTCATAAATATTCCGAGACACAAACCATGATATAGCAGCCCTGGTAAACGAAATATCAAATAGCCATATAAATTCATTTAAGTTTCTCAGCGCCAATCTAATTTTATTTATTTTAATTTTAGTTTTTTTTTAGTTTGGCACTAAGTAGTTTGACAAAGAAATTGTTATAATAATATCTAATAGCTCTAATTGTTGAAACTGAACCTCTTTGCAAATTGGCAAGAACAAGTAATTTTTTTTTATGTCCTATAGCTAATTGTTTCCTATATTAGTGCTTAGTTTTGATTAATAGACCCTTGGGACTCACGGCTTTTGCGTTGGATCTTTTTAGGATTGGATGTTCTTTGAGACTGTTTCAGACTTTCGGTGCTAAACGAGCGCACATCTAGATTTTTCACTATGTCATGCTGACCCTTTATAAAGCCCTTCTGTTGAATAAATTCGTCAATTTGATTGTAAGGCTGATGGTCATCTTTATCATCTATTTGTACTGTCTCGCTGTGCTTGGGCATTACGAAATCGCTCATTTTTTTTCCATATCTGGCAACTGCAAATTCATTATCATTTAACATACGCCGGCGATCATTGAAGCTTAGAGTGTGAGGAGCTTCATAGGTGATTGAGCTGCTAAAAGAAGCGCCCATGCTTGCAGTTGACCTTCTATCTAGAATGGCCGTCTTCCTTGGAAGTTGAATACGCACTTGTTTTTTAGGCTTTTGATCTTTCATTTTAGGTTGGTTGCTGCTCTTTAGGGCAGATTTTAACTGTTGACTAGAGTCTGATGAATATCTGATATCTGTAAGTGCTTTATTGATGTTGCGCAAAAGTGTTTTTGGATCCAAAGCATAGCCTTTATTTGGATGCGGAGTTCCTACTGCCCAGTCTGTAACTTCTAAATCTTGTTTGTGTTCTTGACTTTGAAACTCGACTAGATGTTCATCGTCTTGCATGTTAGATGTCTTGCGACGTTGTTCATCAAGGCGTGCCTTTAGGGTTGGCAAATCAACATCAGTGAAACGTGGAAATGGTGTCACCGACTTTTCATTGATTTTTAAAAGACCATAACTGCGATCTTCTAACGCCACTGGACGCACTTCGCTAAACCCGATTTTACTTTGAAAAAATTTGTTTATGCTTTTAGTCCTGAATGCGGATTTCTTCGGGACATTATCCATTTTAAATTACTATAATATTTACGCTTATTTCAGTGTATGTTTTATTATGAGGATGTAAGTACATATGAGAGTGTCTAGCTTTTTAGCCCACAAGTTGCTTTTTGTCGATGACACTAGCTGCTAAGGTATTCAGACGGGATAGGCTTGTCGATTTTCGAAATGAGACATCTGCTTTTGGCGCTTCTGCATTCGGCTTAATGAAAAATTTACTTTCAGCTGACATTTGGGCTACGCTAGCGAACCTACCAATATTAGCCAGTGTATTTTGTGTAGTCCTGATGAATCCCTGCTTTGCAATAAATAATTCAAACTCATTCTTAGCTTTCTGTTCTGCCTCATGAATGTAGCTCGCTATATGTACAGTGGGAGATGGTGCTTGCATAAGAAAATCGTTCATCTTTCTACCATTTTTAGCAATCGTGAATTCGGCCTCATTAAAAATTCGACGGCGATCCTCAAAGCTCAGAGTTTTGCCCGCTCCATCAACTGTTGTACAACTATCTCTTGAATGCGTTATAACAGACATTCGTTCCGTGGGAAGCGTAATTCTAACTTTTTTGGCAGTATGACATGCTTTTTGCTTATTCACCAACAATGATTTCTGAACACTAACGCTACCTGGTTTTTTGACCAATGAGGTTCTTCTTAGTGATATTATGAGGTCCAAGGGATCCACAGCCTTCGCAACTCTTGGATGCGGAGTACCTCTAGCTACCATTTGTGTTTGATTGTCATCAGCTTCTTTAATAACGTGAACCTTTCTTACATCATTGTTCATAAGCTGATTTTCGGCTGATTTTATTTTATCCACGATGGAAGAGTGGTCATCAAGCCGTGCCCGTAAAAGTTGTACATCTATTCCATGGGATACCCTTAGGAACGGTGTTGCCGTCTTTTCAGTGGTCGCCCGAATAAGACCATAATTACGATTAGCTGGAGCCTCACGTTCAGCATCAATAAATTGTATTTTATTGCCAAACTTTGATTGTCTTCTTGAAGGGGACTTTATTGATGAAGGCCTATGTGAAGCGTGTTCCATTCTGTAAAAAAAAGTGTAAATGTAATAGTGTGGTTTTGTTATAGTTTCTGTTGGTTCTGTTTGTGATTAAAAATTGATGTACATAAGTGTGTATAGTATGTGTGTAAAATTCGTGTGATATTTTTATGATACACTATTCCCAGACTACTCTAAACGGTACATGATACATCTTTCAAATCTGATGCCCTCTAGATAGTTGGCATTGCAAACACCATCAGAATCTAATAAACATACGTATACATATTTTGAGAGTAATTTTTTTTAATATTACATTCTCTTTAAACAAACACACAATAAAAAACACATACATAATAAAATAAAAAAATAAAAAAGATTATCGGGCACATATATAGGCACGCGTTTCTATATATATGTTCAGAAAGCTTTCAAAATGCAGTCGATCAAACCCAAGCCATCTTCATTTAAAACACGTACTATGTATTTTCACAACAAACTTACGTTTAATAAAGAAGAAGATGCACGTTTTTCAGAGAGGACCTATGGGCTTATGAAGGTTGCTGCCGAAAATTTGACTCCATACCCTCGTATGGCGTCAATTATAGATGCAGATATATTGAAAGCACGTCTTTCTGAGCAAAGAAAATCCTTGAGAATGTCTAGTAAGGCATCAATCGCATCGTCAGATAAATTGAGTATTCCTGTCACGCCGCAGCTTATGAAAGACAAATCTGTGGATCCAAAGATACTTATGAGACAAATTATTGCTCAGAACAATCAAAAATATCAGTTACAAGCTGCTTTCAACGCTGCTAAGAACATAGTCACATTCAATCGTCTGAAGATACCAGTCATGGCCAAAAAAGAAAAGATACAGGTCAGGTTCAAAAGTCGCACGCCAAGTTTGAGCTCCGCTCTTTCCGTTAATTCTGAAGGTACGATATCGCGGATAAGTGGCGCTCCAAAGTGTTATGACTTTGTGCTAACTTTTGAGCAACGTAGGCGATTGTTCGATGAAGCCGAATTCACTATAGCAAAAAATGGTAGAAAGATGAGTGAACTCAGAATGCAAACTCCACATAAGATACGTGTTGACAATAGACATGAAAAACAAGCGAATAATGAATTTGAAAATTATATTCGTAAGCAAGGATTTCTAAAATCTCCAAGTGATCATGCATCCTTTTCACGCGTCGCCAGCAGCCATTCTGGATTACATATCAAAACCAATGTAATCACATTCGCTCCAGGGCTCAATGAAGTAAATTTAGGTAGTACTATTACGGAATAACCAACGATGCGCTGCTTTCAAGAAATAACAAGATTACATTTGCAATCAATGTGAATTTGGTATTTTTTGAACGAAATGCTAAAAATTTCTGTAAATTTCCATGAATTTTAAAACCATTTTAAACTGCTATACAATATATGAATATTTTAAGCTCTGTGCACTAAGCTTTAGACCTTTTTTAGAACTGTTGTGCTTCCAAGCTCACCGCTAGATGGAAATTTTGCCAGAGCTTATAAGCTTATTTCATAAGCTCTAGTTAGTTCCAAACAGCTGATATCCTTAACAGGAAACATTTCAAAATAAATCGTTCGGCGGTAAGGAAGTGAAGCAATATATAAAAGTTAATTTACAAAAATGTATCAAAGCAAATAATAAAAATATAAATAAATTAAATAAATTACACTGCATGTGTGAGAAATAAGTTTACAGAATAAATATGAAAATTAATAAACGTTTAAAGTACCAATTTAAAATTTTACTTTTGAAATTGAGCGTGTCTGTGTTTTAAATTTATAAATTGCTGACATTGTTTTTAAAGCAAACTTGCCACTCACTTCAACAAACTAAGCTGAAGCAGCAAGTGACTTTAAGGCAAGAAGCGCGACAAGCAGCAGAAATTTTACGCTTTGCTTGATTTTTAATGAATTATGACATTTTGTTGCTGCGACTGTTGTCGTCGGTTTTATCAGACAGTTTCCTGCTGGAATTTCTTTACGTGTTTCACATATTTTTATGATTTTTTATCATCTTTGCACCTGCTAAGGGGCAAAATGCCACACACAAAGCACACACACAACAAAAGCCTTGATATAAAATACACAATTATTTTATGCTAACACACAAACACAGAGGCTTTTGTGCCTATGCCTATGTGTAGGTGTAGATATGTACATTAAAATGAGTGAAAAGAAATCTTTTGCACTTAACGTGTTGTTTCTCTGAAGCTACTTGAGAGTATGTCTTAGGCTTGTTACATGGTTATTATGCCTATGTCTAGCTTTTGCCATACGTTTGTGCTCTAAGCATGTGACAGGCATGAATTTCACTTTGAATGCTTGCAGGTGCGTTAGACTGCGCCGACTTGCTTGTAATTCTTTTTTCATTTTTACTACGTTTGTTATTGGGACTACTGCCTAATCCCTTGACGCCAAAAGTAGCTGCTAAGCCCTTGCTGAGTGTTGGGCAAAAACAAAGTACACAGCTGGACACACCCACACACCAAAGCAATGCAAACAAACATAAGTATTTAGTTATTGGGTTTGCTTGTGTCCAGCTTAAATGGTAAAAGTTTCATAACTTTCTGCACTACCTGCTTAGGCTTATGGAAACTTTCTTTCAATTCTCTTGCGTTCAAGAATTTCAAGTGCGTTCTTATCACATTGAAATATTTGCCAAGCAGCGTTTTCAACTAAAAGTTGTCATTCAGGGCGACGACAAGAGAAGCCAAAGGAAATAAGAAAAAATAATATTATTGTGTGCATTGTTAAGCGTTCGAGCACATGACAAGTACTTTTAACCACCAGTGTGAACGCACACTGGACACAAGTGGACACAAGGAATGAATTATAAATTATGCTGTTAGCTAAATAAAATATTTAGATTAAGCTTTGTTATAGCACTCACTACGCTTTGCTATAAATATTGCATTAATGCATGCATACTGCTTGCTAATTTATGTACTTTAACCACTGTGCAATAGTTGACAAGCAGCTGAAAGAGACACTTCAAAGTTTGCTTCATTGAAATAGTTTTTCATTTACTTGGCTTGGCCAGTTTAAACGTTCAACGCTCGGAATTGGCTGCAACAGCA
The DNA here is from genome assembly GCF_011750605.1 of Drosophila busckii. NCBI lineage: Eukaryota > Metazoa > Arthropoda > Insecta > Diptera > Drosophilidae > Drosophila > Drosophila busckii. The sequence goes on along the minus strand of NC_046607.1, from coordinate 3,110,133 downwards.
ATGAGAGTAGTTCACAAAATATGGCACAGTAACACACAAAGCGAGTAAGAGAGAGAGAGAGAGAGAGAGAGATAGCTAGATAGACAGCACGGCTGTGCTTTAATGTCAAGTTGACCTCACAAAATGAGTTCAAATCTGGTAACTCAGTGGTAACCACAATTGGCTCGTTTTAAAACCGCAGCTGCCGTTAATGAGCAAACCGGCATTTTGTGAAGCTCGACAGGCATCTAATTAACTACTCTGGCTGCTTGCTTTAATTTACAGACTACAACAACGAGCCAAGTGGCAGCGGCGCATTGGCCAGCAGCTTTGATAAGTCCGTGCTACATATATCCGACTGGCTGACTTGGGAACAAAACATGATCAAAATACAAAGTGTGCTCATAGACGATGTCGATGCAGTGCGTTTGGCTATTGAAAAGCAGGAGGTAAGTGTAACTGTAGCAACTTGCGGGGCTTTTGTTCTATATTTAAATACGCGTTTCGCTTGCAGAAAGTGCTGCGTGAATTGAAAATGAAAAAGCCGCAGCTTAACGAACTGGTGCATACGGCTGAGGTGCTTAAAGGCGATACTAAGCGTCAGCAGCTGCAAGAGAAAGGTAAGCAATGCAAAATGTTTAAATCATACAAGCTAAGGCTTTTATTGGTAATTATTGGCAGCTGTACAAATTGCCCAAATTCCATTAGACAGTCGTGCTAAATGGCTTTATGAATCGTATGCAGATTGCTTTTAACCCATTTGCTATTTCCCTTATCGACTTGGCTTGCAAACAAATTTCCGTTTTGCACAAACGTACACACCTTCCAATTGCTTTACATGTGTGTGTGTGAAATAAAAACAGCAAAAGTTGGCTTATAGCTGCTGCAATGATGGGAATCTGCGCTGACAGGCGCTACTGTAAACATTTACATAACGCAGCAGCAGCCATGAATCCAGCCAAGTCCAGCAAGCCAAAGCTATACCCTGTATATTTCAACTAAACTGTTAATTGGTTAACAAATCACTTAGTGCTGTGTAAACTACATAAACAATTAATATACCTTGACATGCAAGCTGTTGATCTAGGGTGAGTAAGTCAACGCTGCTGTCAAATGTCCATAAAAGACAATGCCAAAGTTCAAAACAAATACAAACACACACACACACACGCACACATAAATAAAGTATGCCTAACTCAAGTGCTTGACTTGAGAATGCATAAAATGCCGCACATAACAAATCGAATCATGAGCTGCTTGCTTTTATTAGCATTTTGGCTTTGTGGTGAATATGCAGGCGTCGCAACAGTTTGACAGTCACTGCAAGGCTTAAGAGCATTGCAGCAAGCAGGCGCATGCTCAAAGCTAAAAGCACACACACATGCACACATATATGTATTAGTAACATGTAGTTGCCTTTTCTGCTTTAAATGCATTTCAAGTTTCTTTTTGACTCGTTGTGATATTTTTATGCGGCAGGCTTACAACATTTGTTGCCAGTTGACATTTAATTGACAAGCAAAGAGCGCGAAAGAGAAAGAGAGATATTTATACTATGAGCTGTTGTTGTTGTTTTTGTCCTGCTACTTAGAGAGCTTATGTAGTTTGGTAGTTTATGACATTTGTTGGGGTCTCAGCACGTTTATACTTATGTATGTTGTACATATTATTACGTTGTTTGGTTTGTCATAAACAGTTGTAACATGTCCTGTACTAAGGACTGGCCAACCAGACAGGACTAATACTTGCAATCCGCTTTGTTGTGCTCTCAAGAGCACACACATCTTTTTATATTGCACACACAGCAAGTGAAACTGTCATTTGATTGAAACTTTAACTTTAAGTTATTATTAGACCTCTGAATTTGCATAATTTTCCATTCTTCATCCGATCAACGCCCATTCCATTCAATGTAATGAACTTTGGTTTTATTGAAATTCGAATACTTAATCCAAGATATTCGCATTTCAACAAAACCAAAAGTCATTTCATTGAACAGAACAAGCATCAATCGGATAAAAAAGAAAAAAATATGCGAATTCCGAGGTTTATTTGGAATATTTGCCTCCCACTGGTAAATGCGCTACAGTTGCTTATCCAAACCTAGCTAAACTTTAAGTTTATTTTGTATTAAATATTGCGCCCTGTGCTTTAACTTTAAGTTTATTTTGTATTAAATGTTGCTCTACCAATTAGCAGTCTGTAATTTGATTGAAGCTTCAACTTTAAGTTATTTTTATTATTATTCAATGAATCTATTTTGTTTGCTGCTAAATGAGCTTCTCTCGCTTGTGCACTCCTCGCTTAACTTTAAGTTTATTTTGTATTAAATTCTTGCAATTAGCGCTCTGCCGTTGGCTGTAGCGTGTTCACTTGATATGCACGCTTATCTGTGGTTAAACGAACCGTACACAAAATCAATTAATTACGCATTTTGTAAGCGAACGCTTAATTAAACCATTATTTATTATCTCATATGGCGTGCGGTGCCGAAAGGCGCGGTCAGGCACACAGTTTTGCCAACCCGAAACCGGCTGCCAGTGTCTCTCTCTTATCATAAATAAAGTGCCCACCCATCCAAAACCTAAATCCAAAGCAAAGCTAAACCCAAAGCTCCACTGTGTGTGTGCGACTCGTAAATCTGTCTTTGACATGCAATTTGAGTGCAACGGCTGTTGCTGCACACAACAGCAAAAAAACAATAACAATGCACATGGTCTTTGGTGAAAGGACAACGCACTCGGTCACATTGCTGGAGCTGCAGCTGTAGTTGGGTCCTGCTTCTTAGCGTTGCCCACACAGCAACCAAATTGCCTCTAATTGCCGTCTGTCTCACTCTCTTTTTGGGGGTGTAGAGCATTTAAACTGCCATCACCCCGCGTTGCCCAGTTACACGCCCACTTCACGCCATTACATGCTTTAATAGGCCCACCCTTGACTTCACCCGCTCCAGCCGCTGCTGTCAGCCCCTTTCAAGTGAACTGACTGTCGCTTCCTTGCATGTGTCTGTGCTTTCAAGAACTTTTTAGCTTTTGTCTGCTCTTACTTAGCAGCGGCTATAGCGACTAATTAGTCAGCACACAATAAAAATAAAAGCAATTAAATTGAGCTGCAATTTTAATTAATAAGCTTAAATATATTTTGGCTAAGCTAAGCTGTGCAAGTGTATTTAATATTCGTTTTCTTAGCTGCGTCTAGCTTCACTTTTTTTTTTTTAATTACTTAAAACTGTAGTCTATGGCTGTTTAACCCCGAGATCTTTGGCTTGGGGGCGCAACTGAGCTTCGGCTTTATGAAACTTGAACTTTCAACGCTGCTGCATGCGCCGCAAAATTTGCAAGCAGCATTAAATTAAATAATTGTCTACACTGTCAGCTTTATGGGCTGACAAGTTGTGTGTGTGTGTGGCGCGCTTTGATAGTTTTTCTGTTGAAATTTTTTGGTAAATACAAAGGTAAAAAATTCCTCTAAATATTGCAGCTTGTGTGTGTGTGTCAGGGCAAAGTTATTTCTATGTGAAGACAGGCAAATTGTTTTCAACAGAATGTCCTTGCAAAACACAACCACAACTAAATACACACACACAGACAAACTGTTAACTGCAGCTCTGAAGCGTAGCTGGAAATTCAGTCATTACAAAAATGTTCAGGACTTAACTGTACGTGCCAGTCCATGTGTGTGAGAGGATTTCGTTTTGTATGCAAAGTGGGCGCGGCAGCAGCAGCGCAAGCAGCACTTGTCCATTGCTATAAACACTTGCTGTCTAGCATGAATTTTAATTAAATTCATTAAAAAAAGTGTTTGCACTTGTTTAGTTTTATCATTGTGTGCGCTTAATTGAGCTGCAGCATAAACCAACCAACTGTCAATATGGCAAAGCGCAGCGCTTTGTTTATATGTTTGAAGTTTTAATTTGTTTGTCTGTCTTGCTATATTTCATGCTTAAATTTATATAGTTGATGCTTAGGCAAGCTTTAAATTTGTCAGCTAAGTTGAAGTTATGTTGGCCAATTAAATATTTATACAGCTAAACTGTAAACTTTGCTCATAAGCTTAACTTCATGCACTCAACTCTCAATTAAAGTTGCAGCAATCATAAAACTCACTCATGGAGAAGCAGAAGACGCTCTGCAGTCATTAGAGACCCATGCACATGGCACAACTTCAGCAAATATTCACCTTATTGGCACCCGCACTCAAAAGCGGGTGGGAGCTGTGTGTGCAAAAACAAATTCCCTCAATGCTTTGGCCTCGGCACGCTTGTTGTGTGTGCAACCCTGTGCCAAAGCTGATGTAAAAAGTTTCTTATCAGTTGTCAAGGTTCGCAGCAGACACGCACAACATGTGGCAGGCAGGCAGGCAGGCAGGCAGGCAGGCAGACCCCAACAGCCCAGCATAGCTGCCGCCTGCTCCCGGCTATAGAGCACGCCAAGCGAAGCGCCTGCGCTTTGGTAGCAAAACAAACTGCTGGAATGCCGGCCAAAGAGCGAGCGTGACTACGACTAAAGAGAGCGCAGAGAGTGCGTTGACTGCTTTGGGTGGTGAGTGCGCGTTTGGGGGGGGGCGCGCTCGCGTTATCATTATCAGTTGGGGGTTGTTGCGGCGGCTGCTGCTCCCTTTGTTTACTCAGCTCTGGGGGTTGTTGAGCTTTTGTGTGTGCTCCATGGGAGAGTTGAATGTGTGAATGCGTTTCCGTGTTGAGTACGCCGCACTCTTTGCTTGACTAGCAGTGTAGTCCGCTTTGTGGCCGCAGTCAGCCCAGGACATTCGTACGCTTTGACTGCATACAAACGGTTGTGAATTCATTTCTCGTATTTTTTAATATTCGAGGACGCCTCAGACGTCTCTTGTCGCGGCGTCGCGTGAAAAAATTTCTTCACACACGAGAAACTGTAAATTTTCATAGCCCAAGCGAGAAATACGCTACGCTCTACGCTAAGCCAAATAAAATCCATTCAATTAGCAAAGGCATTTTTTCAGTGTCAAGTGCTACCAACGTGTGTGTGTGCATGTGTGTGTGTGTTTTTAGTTGCTGTAGCGGCGCTAACAAAAGTCAAACCACAAAATAGCATTTAAAGTTTTTGTCTGCAACGGATTATTGCCCAGCCCCATAGTCAGTCAGTCTATATGTATATAGTACACCCTGCGCACCCGCATCGGCATGCTCTATACTCTACCGGTGTGTGTGTCTGTATTTGTGTGTGTGTGTGTGTGTTGTTGTTGCCGGCGCTGCTTTTGTAAATCAATAAACGTGAGGGTGGCAAAAGCCGCAAATGTTTTTGTACGAAATGTAACAAAGCGCATTGAAATAAATATGCTACGAAAAAAGAGAAAATAAAATTCAACGTGCATTAAGTTTCGCAAGACTTAATGGCGTGCAACTGTTTTTTTAATTGAAATGCGCATTTTGCATGCACAAACGAATGCAGTTCGTAGAAATTCATTACAGCAATAAATTACAAATGCATGTGCGTTGATTTAAATAAAAGCAAATTACATAAATAATAATTAATGCCATAAACAGTACATTTTTATGCCAATCTAATGCAAATTGTTGAATTAATTATTAAGCATTGTCAGAAATTCTATTACAAATAGAAGAGGCCAAGGCGAATTTACATATAAATATTCAATAAGGCCTAACAACAACAAAATAAGAGGCAAGCCAAAGTGGCCATAAGAGCTGCTACTAAGACTTGTACACACTGTTGTTGTACTGCTTGTTATTGTTGTTGTTGTTGTTGCTCACATCATAGAGAAACGAATGTGTTTCAATAAATTACATTGGGCGCGAGGGCAGACGAGAAAAAAAATTATGTAGCATAACTTTGAGGGGTCATGTGCGTGTGATTGTGCGACTGACTGTGTGTGTGTGGGTTGTGAATAGCAAAACAGCAGCGCCAGCGAAAAAAATAAATACTTTGCGTTCACTCAAACGGCAACCACAACAACAACAACAACAACAACAAAAGCTGTAGCTGTAGCTTTAGCAAAAGGCAGCGTAGCACTCACAGTCAAGTTATTTGACTTGATTGTGTACTTTTAGGCGGAAAACAACATGCATTTGTATGTGTGTGTGTACGTGTTGTGTATGAAAATAGTTTTCAAGTTGTTGTTATTGTCGCTTCAGCAGCTGCCGCTGATTTGTTGAATGCCCGCAGTTGTTTTTACACTCGTTGGTTAACTCAAGCCCCAACACACAATCAAGTTTATTTGACTAACAAGTTTGGCGCTTGGCTTTAGGCTTATAAATTGTTAAAGCTGCCAGAGCATATAGCGCTATATTTATAGTTGAAGCTCAATTACTTTAGCTTTATTTACGCGCTGGATGATTAATGTTCTAACTAGAAGCAATAAATGCGCCTATTGAGTGTCATAGAAAAATTACTCATATTATTGAGGCCATTAGCTTGCAATTACAGACCATAATATATTATGTGTTTATTATAGCATTAAGCTGCGCGCTATAATTAAAACAAACTTTATTTAAAGCTGCTTTGTACTCAAAGCCGCAACTAATGAGAAATATGCGCTAGAACTTTTTTAGTTTTGCATTTTATGCAAATGCGCGCTGCATAAAAATAAAAGTTTTGCAGTTTTCTGCAACAACAATTAACGTTTGCACATGACTTAAGCAACATTATTAAATGTACTGAAGTCAAGTCGCGTCGAGAACAAAGGCCAAGTGCCACAAATTGTTGCATAACAAGCGAGCGAGCCAGACAACAATAAAAATGCAGTCAACGAAATGGCCGCCAACTTTAGCAGCAACAACAACAGCAACATTACCATTGTTATATTGCATGTATTGCATTTAAAGGTGTGCCAGAAGTTAAATGCACCTGTCCAAGGGCGGTTTCTTCGAAGGCACAGAACACGACAGGACCTGCTGAGCAGGACAATAAAAGCGCACCCGTTCAAGCTGCACATGCTATACATAACAAATACGATAACAACAACAACTGCAACAAATATGTATGCAAAACTTGTCTGTTGCTCCAGCTTGTGCTCTGTTGTTTTGTTGTGTTGTGCAGGTGCCAAAAGCAAAAGGCAAAGTTCTCGCTGATCCTGCGTAAAACTTTCCGGCGAATGTTCGCCAGCCAAACTGCAAGCTGTCAAGCTCTGATGTGTGTGTGTGTGTGTGTCTGTGTGTGCTACTGTTTGTCTCTGTGTGTGTATAGATAAGTGTCTGTCTATGTTTTTATATGAACATGAACGACAGACCAGACGCAGTGCTTTGTGCTGTACAGTGAATATAAAGTGCAAGCAACAGCTTTATATTAAAACAATTGCAAGCATAGCTAAGATTTTATATTATATATTTGATTTGTTATTCAGAATTTAGGAGAAAATGAGCTTCGTTTATTAGTTATTTATTTATTTATAAAGAGCAAACAATTAATTTAAATTATGAGCTAGCAACGTAGTTTGGACTATTGCAAGGTTTATTAGTTAAGTTAATACAACTTTTTTGAGAATCCAGTTTAATTTACATACATAAACTTTTTCTTTAATAGTAATTTATTAATAAATAATAATCAATAGATAACTATTAAGGCGCATTAAAGCCTTTAACTTTTAGTATGCCAGAGATTCGAATAATAGACTTGTTATAAATTTGAAGCAAAGCATTTAATATATAATATATAAATGCTTATATATACATATATATATATATATATATATTTTTATTATTTTATATAAAGTTTTTACATTTATTTAAAATGTATTTGCTGGCATAAAGAGAAAATAAGTAATTAGCGGTACTGAAGCTAAAATTCATTGAGTATTCAATGTTCAAATTATATTAGTGTTTCATCTATTGATGGGTAAATGATGTTGAGAATAAAGTAGTATATATGTTCAAGTTTAATAACATTTAAAAAAATACTTCATGCGTATTTTATTAATGTTTAATTTAACAGACTCAAATACAGAATTAAAAAGCTTTGAAGTATTCAGGCGTAAACTTTGAATTTATTTATTTTTAATTATTTATTGTTACTGCTCAAACTATTTTAAATACTAAAAGTCTAATGAGCAATGCATTTAAAGTACAAAGTTTCTATTTTATTGTTTTCCCTGTACTTGCATTGATAGTCAATATTTACTGTACTTGGCAAATAAACAAAGCAGCGGCAAAAGCAGGAAAAGTAAATCAAATAAACCCGCTTTGCGTTAACAGCCGGCGCAGAGTTGGGCGCAAAGTATGGTGAAAATTTGTTGAAGAGAAGGTTAAGCAAAGAGAGAGAGAGCGCTGTTTGCTGCGAAAAGAGAGAGAGAGAGTGAGAGCGAGAGAGTGTCAACTTTGACGCGCTCTTCACGTGTTCGACACGCTCTTAGCTCTTGTTAGCGCCTGTTTGTATGCTTTTGTTTTTGTGTGTGCATTCGGTGCTTGTCTGTGGCCTGTAACTGTGTTGAGTTTCCGGCACGCCGTATAAACAAACCCAGACCCCAGGCACAAGCAGAAGCCGCATGGCGTGGCCCCCACAGCCGGCGTCCGGTATTCATATTTGCTTATTTGCCAATGTCAATTAACAGCCGTGTGTTTTAATTGAGGCAAAGACAGAGACGCGCGCGTCATGTCAAGCGAACATATCAAAAGCCGCACGTGATGTTGGCCCGCACACAAATAAAGTGAAGACAATCCCAACACAATCCACAACCAGCTAAATCCTGTAAGCAACGCAATAAAACGCACAACGCAACGCACAAATCAGAGCTCTAAAGCTACAATGACTGCCAAACCGCCGCCACCGGTGCCACCAACGGTGCCCAATGATGAGCAGACGCCCAAGCTGTCGCCGCAAATACCGCGACTCAACTCCGAGCTGGCCGCTCAGGCGGCGCTGCGTGGCCAGCAGCTGCTGCGCAAGCAAAGCGCGCAGGAGCAAAAGTCCTTGCCACCGCCACTGCCGCCACAGAGTCGTCCAGTGCCCGCAATACCCGCGCGCGGCTCCAGCGAACGCACCGCACCACCCGAAATTCCACCCAAGCGGCACAGCCTCAAGAGTCTGCCCGATGGCCAGTGCCCGATGATAGTGCCAGGATTGCCGCCCACGCTGCGCCAGCCGCCGCCACTGCCCAGGAAGCCCGCCTCGGCGCAGAACAGCGCACAGAACTCGCCGCTGGTGGCCATGAAGTTCAAGGATAAGCCGCCGCCACCGCCAGAGAAGCACTCGACGCTATCAGCGGAGGCCATGGCGCTGCGTCGCTGTTCCAATCCGTTTGAAATGCCGCCACCACCGCCGCCGCTAGTGCTGCAATCCGCCGTCGCCGCACTCAGCGAACAGAGCTCCAAGAATGCAGCAGCGCTAGCCAATGGCGGCAACAATGTGCCCTCGCCCGCACCCACGCGCGCCAGCGAGGTAAAGAAACTTAATCGCCCAGCGCCCAGCGCAGTTTCGCCCACTGAGGAATTTGGCTCCGAGGATGCGCTGCGTGGCATTGAGAGCGGACTGCGCAACATGGAGCGCGCCATGCAGGAGCAAATGAATCTGCGCAGCTTGGAGGCATCGGTGCTAAACAATTTCGACTTGAGCTTTAAGGCCAGCCTGGCTGCCAATGGCGGACGCCACTTGACTGGCTCCGTCAATCTGCGCAACGCCAACTACGAGCGCAACTTGTCGCTGGACGAAAGTCGCGTGGGCGACGCGCGACAATCACTGGAGGAGCTAAAGCAGCTGCGTGCTCAGGCGCAGCAGCAGTCGCTGCACAACTCCTCATCCTCCTCGGTTTCCTCTGCATCCGCCTCGCATGTGGAGCAATCCATGCGCTCCACCATCGAGCATCATATGCGCTCGCTGGATCGCAATCTGCCGCTCGAGCTGCAGTACAGCCGCCATCGCGTGCACAACAATCTGGCCAATGTCAGAGATATGCAGTCGCAGTCGCAGCAGCAGCAGCAGCCACAGCAGCAGCAGCAGTCGCCACAGCCAACGATGCCACTGAGCAGCGAGTTTCGTGAGCAGATACGCCAGCAACTGCTCGGCAATATTCCACCGCAGGTGGTGCATAATATGGGCCCAGCGCCTGGTTCGGCGGCAGCGGCCGCTTTGCTGCAGCATCAGGCTCAGTCGCGTGCAGCTGCGGCCGCCGCTGCTGCTGCCGCACAAGTTGCTGCCGTCCCTGGTGGTGCTGGCGGCGTTGGCTTGTCCCGCGAGGAGTTGCGAATGCGTCGCCGCTCCTCACACGACGAGACACAAATGTCACAGACTGCCGCTGGAGCAGGCATGCCGGGTAAGAAGAAAGCGTCGCAGTCAGTCGGGATTATATATCGAAAATATATATATAAAATCTGCAGTTAAATTTCATGAACATTTAAATCTTTTCTTTAGACTGTCTCATAATTATTTTAAGCTTATAGTTTTAATAGCAATATTTAAAAACCCTGTTCACTTATGAAAATTAATTATATTTAATTTATAATAATTTCACATATTTACTTTGCTTTTATGTTTAAAGTAAATATTCCTAAAATATTTATATTTATTTTATATTTTTAATTTGAATATAAATGTCCTAACACTTCTTCTTTTATGTATAATTTTATTTACCAGTGTGTTTTTCGAACTCTTTTCTACTCTTATATTTTTACATAATTATTTGTTTTTATGTTTTAAGCCAAAGTTCGTAATTTTATTATTTTTTATATTTCATTTGTATATAAATATTTTAAACTATTTTCTTTATACATAAAATTTTATATAAAAGTCTGTATTTCAAACTCTATTCAAGCCAAAGAATTCAACATATCGTCTTTAAACTATTTCAAATATATTAAAATTATATTATCAATAGATTGCCCGCTATATATTTTAAGTTTATTGTTTTTAAAGAATTACTCTTTATATTAATTAGCAAATTCAGAGTCAGCGCAATGCATCGGATTTTATATAAAAATTATTGCTAATCGGAATGTAAATGAATTTGTAATATGCTCACATTTATGTATTGCTATATATTATTCTCAATACATGATTTGATTGTATCCTATTTGCTTTAAGTTTTTAGTTTTAAAAGCAACATCTTGAATCATTTTCATTTAATTTAATATATATATTTACTTCTCTGTTAGAATTAAAGCAGTTCTCCCTAGCCCCGCATTGCTCAGCGGATTTAAACTATTTGCGTTGCTTTCTCAAAGGTAACGTGCGTATATTTTCGTGTTATTTGCTAACCAAAAGTTGTGCGACAGTTAACAGCCCACACACTACCCGGCCCTAACTCTATATATTACCCCTGTGTGGGGGGCCCAACTAATATTATAATCAAAGAGTTTATAAACAACACTTAGCTAAATAGCCAACACTTACTAGAGCCTAACGCAGTTTTTACTAATGATAAAAAGAAATTGCATGGCGCACCAACAATGGGGCATACACTTTGGTTCCTTAGCCGCCGCCCCCCAACTCCAACTCATTTATGTTGACCTAAAAAAATACGTAACATAATTATCTTGTTGTTGCTTTAATACTGCTGCTGCTGCTCATATGACTGGCAACTAATCAAGCTCTCGGATTAATTTCTATTCCCACAGTAACGCGCCTGAGGGAGCATTGGGATGAGACGTCGCAGTGCGTGTTGCAACGTGCTGCGCAGCTGAAGAACATGCTGAGCGACTCGCAGCGGTATGTCATAATTATCCTTTCCTTCCTCTTTTTTTACTTTACTGGCTGCACATAAATTAATTACCATTCATACGAACAGCTTTGAGGCGAAGCGGGTGGAGCTGGAGAAGTGGCTGCTGCGCATGGAGCAGCGAGCGGAGCGTATGGGCACAGTTGCCACCACGGCTGATGTATTGGAGGCGCAGCAGAAGGAGCAAAAGGTAAGTCTAACTGGCTTCGTCTACTTAACTCTACCAGAGCTTGCATAAATTAACTGATTTCCTCTTTGTAGTCCTTCCATGCCGAGCTGCATCAGAATAAGCAGCACTTTGAGCTCTTCAACGATTTGACACAGAAACTAATTGCAGTCTATCCCAACGATGATACGACTCGTATTAAAAAGATGACGGAAGCCATTAATCAACGGTGAGTGCGCCATATTGACAGCAACTTCAGTTCACCCAAACGTTGTGCAAACTTAAATTCAAATCAATAACAAAAGCATTTGCATTTAATACAATTGTCTGTGTGGCATTGTCTGTGTGGAATTATGCTGAGAGCAATATTGCATTCGTAATTAATTGGCAATGGCAGTTACTTCAAGGAGTATCCAATTAGACTGCAGCTATTTGCATTAATATGAATAGACGAGTAGGCAAATCTCAAGTATTAACAAGCTTTGTAAATAAATGTGGGGATAGACGTAGTTTGCATTCAAAGCAAACATTAGGTACAGTAGACGCTAGCTATAATAATTCTGCAGAGGTGAGGCTCCAATTATAAGTAGAGATAAAATTCTAGTTAATTTGGCATATCAAAATTAAGTTAAGTTATACTTAATATTTATAAATTCGATGGGCAGTGCCTTAAATTTGCATTAAATAAGCTTTGAATTAAAGAGAGTTTTACTTTAATATTTTAAATTTGCATTAAAAAAGCGTTGAATTAATTATGTTAATAACAGTTATATATAAAATCAGAAATCAGATAAAATAATTAGAGATAATGTTTTATTTAACTGACAGCTATTTTCACATATCAAAATTAAGTTAAGTTTGATACTTGGTAATTGACGATAAAAAGATCGTCGTATACTTAATATTTGCATAATCGATGTGCAAGTGCTTTAAACTTGAATTAAATAAGCTTTGAATTAAAGAGAATTTTTCTATAATATTTTAAATTTGCATTAAAAAAGCGCTGAATCAATTATGTTAATAACAGTTATATATATTATCAGCCTTATAAATGATAAAAATGCTGTTTAGTATAGAGAGAATTGCATTTTTATTTATTGTAACTACTGTGAGAATTTTCTGCACAGAATGAACTGAATTAATGTATTGCTGCCAAGATTTAAACACAATACAAATGCCATTCACTCGCTGTTTATTTAAAATTACACTTCAAGTGCAATATAAAATATATTTTCTTTATTTCATTTGCAGTTACGCCAACTTGAACAATGGCGTTGTCAATCGTGGCAAGCAGCTGCATGCAGCAGTGCACAGTCTGCAGTCATTTGATCGTGCCATGGATCAGGTAATATATATAACAATACAGCATATACAGTTATGTTAATTAATGTGCTGCTTGCAGTTCCTTGCTTTCCTATCGGAAACCGAAACACTTTGTGAGAATGCCGAGTCGGACATTGAACGCAATCCGCTGATGTTTAAGGTGAGTGCATTAAATTTCGTTCACTTTGTATTGCTGCTGACCCTTATATGAAGAACACACCGCTGCCATTAAGCAGCCCCCACACTCAAATGACAGATTTATGTGCAGGCCAAGTGTATACTCTAGTCTGAGGTGCATTGGCCTCGTTTGAAAGCGCACAAAAGCCAGCGCACAATGCATACAATCGAAGAATTATGACTTGCATACAATTTGCGTATTTCATTATATCTTTTTATATATTTTTTGCATAGCTGCGGCTGCTGCTACGTGCTGAATTAAAAGAGTTTTCTTTAATGAGACTCAATTGACCCGCATTTCGATGAGCTGCGGCTCTATCAGTTAATTTTCTTTAAATATTTTCCTATGACCATGAAACGCATGCCAGCGAGCATTTTAATGATATCAGAGATCTGTGCGCTTGAGTGTTTGCCTAGCCCCATCAACTAATGATGCGGATCCACTCGAATTTGCCCACAGTGTGTGTGTGTGTGTGTGTTTGGTTTGATGACCGGCACGAATCTGATGCTCCAAGCGAACTCTCAACCACTTAATGTCTCAATTGCATTTGCAATACGAATTGCCATTGCCGCTGCTGCTGCACACACACACGCACACAAATGCATTTCCATTCGCATTTTCATTCTCTCTGTTTGGCTATGTGCATTGGCACTTAACAACAACACCCGAGCGCGCATCCCCCAGCCCTCACTCCACCCTCTAAGCATTTTCATTTATTCACCCGCGCATCAGTCGAAAGTGCGGCGTGTGTACTTCAAGTGGCTGGCGGCGTCTGTTTGTTTGCTTGGGTGGGTTACTGGCCGTGCGACATCAGCCGCAGCATCCACATAATGAGAATCGTTCTAGCCCATTTTTTAATTATGCTTGCGCCTATTTGGACGATAATTATTATTAAAAGCATTTCGTTTTCACTTTTCGTGCTCTATTTATAGACCACTCATACTTATTAAATATCCTACACCTACATATGTACATAGATATTAATTTTATATATGTTATGTATTTTAAATAATATTTCCTTTTTATAAAAGCTTTTCAATACGGTTTTTGTATCAAATAAATTCTTTTTGCATTTAAACTAAGCTTTAACTTATAATAAAAGCTGCGCATACGCACTGTTGGCAAAAGCTTTCGGTGCTTTAATAAAAGTCATGCTGTGTGCCCAAATAAAATACCCTTTATAAAATATCCTGTGCTAAGCTTTATAAACTTTTACCTTGGCGCTTATTTAAACAAAAAATTAAGTTATAAACTAGCAAAGAATTTTTAGTTCAAAGTTTCTAGTTCAAAGTTTCATACGATTTAATTTAAAATTTGTAAACAATAAAATCTTTAGTTTATTATAACAAACACATATTTGTTTTGCCGGCAATCAACCGTTATTTTACCGGCTGTTATTGTTGTGTAGAGCGTGAGCAAAATTGCCCCAATTACCAACTCTACACCAAAGTGTGAGCGCAAACGCGTCTCTCCACATTTCGATTTCGTTCTCTGTTTTTGTTATCTCGGCACATGCCGATGCCGCCGATGCTGTTGCCGATGTCAAGTGCCAGCTGCTGGCGCTGGCGTTGGATGCTGTGTGTGTCTCGTTGGCGTCGCTGCTTCGGCTGCTGGTTTGGCTCACATTTGCCGTTTAGTTCGTGATTTGAGATGCGTCCGTACGCGCGTGTTTTACGCTCCGCAGTACGCAGTCTAGTTTGGCCGGCTTGGGTGTAGATTAAGAATTCATAAAGATATTACCCAAAGTAGCAATAAAAAAAATTTATATAAATAAATAAAAACTTTTACAACGCGCCACTTGTAAGAAAATGAGCAAAAGTATAAAATTTAATGCAAAAAAAAATAAAAAGCAAATGCAATTGCATACATTTATGCATTACACACATACACACACACGCACATACATACAGCTGCAATTGCATACATGCAACAATTAATCGCAAATCTGTGCTTTAAGGCGCCACATTCGTCGCCATTTTGTCTCGCTGTATACGTGTGTGACTGTGTGTGTGTGTGTTTGACTGTATGTGTGCATTTTAAAGTGAAAAGTGCATTAATTATGCACACATTGCTATGGTGTATGCTCGTCTACGACTCATAAGTGGAATTAAAATTGAAATATGTGCAACAATTATTTAAGTGTGGCCCGCAAAACGACAAATATTTACAATGGCAATTTAATTATATATTCTTTGAGAAACGCTAAGTGCAATAATGAATTATGTATAATTAAATGCGTAGCAGAGAGTGAGACTGAGAGACTGTTGACATAAGTTGTGCACTAATATTAAATGCAAGCTGTAATATGTAAATTATTTAAATGGCTTCAAACACGCACTCAAGCTTTAAAGCAATCAATCAAATCGCTTGGCAGCGCGTACTCGTCGCTTTAACCTTCAGCAACTTACAACTGTTTGTACAATTATAATCAAGGCGACCTTAATCAGCAGCACGCAGCGCCAAAAGACACTTGAACGAGCTTAAACTTTCAACTTGAGATGACCCTTTGGTCCATCATCGTCAACATCGTCGCATATGCTTAAGCAAAGTTTGTGACGATTATTTATCAAATGACAACAAAATCGATACGGGGCACACTCCAATTTCATACATAAGAAAATGTACGCGCTTTCGAAAAGTTTTTGCTGTCAACGCGCATTAAGCATAGAAAATATGCAAGCTTAGGTCTTAACAAATGTAAAACATGCGTTTGACTTTTGCTGTCTAGCAGACTTTAAGTCGCTGGCAGCTGCGCGCGTGTGTGTGTGTGTGTGGGGCATGTTTATGTTTACCTGTTGACGCTTGTGGCGTCGGCGTTGGCGGGCAGCGGCGACAACAGACACAAAAGCAACAAGTAACCAAAAAAAAAAAAAAAAACAAGTTCTCAAACAAAGGCAAACTATAAAGACTTGTCAACAAATAACAAAGAACAGCAGCACAGCATAATTACGTTAATAATTAATATTAGCAACAAATTTAATTTTAACTACAATTTATAGTAAATTAAATAATTTGTGCATTTACTAACTTCGAACAATAACAAATAATTATGCGTAGGCTTTAAACTTGTCAAAGTTGTTTTTTCACTTTTTTTTTTTTTGGCTTAGAAGCACTTGAGCTGAGCTCTGTCAGTTGCTTGAAATTGCGTGGGCTCATTAAAGTTGTTTGAATAGATTTGTTGTTGTGTCTGGTCAGCTTCAGCTTCAGCTTCATTAATTGTTTGTTTACTAAAAATATTTATAAGGCCAGAAGTTGATTTTGAAGTTGCAGCATCGCAGCTTGTTGAAATATAATTTACGTTAAAATGAAGCTACTGCATAACTGTGGGTGTCTTAGATCATAAAACAGTTTTAATAATGTAGTAGGCAAGCTGCCTGCACAAATTTCTTATTAAAATTGTTTGTAGTTTATTAATTTGTTGTATTTGTGCAGAAGTTTATTGTTTAGTTGTTATATTTTGTACTAATTTCAACACATTTTATTGACTTTACTTAAAACTTATGTCTGCTGCTTTCAAAACTGTAACTCAAATTTATTGCTTAAATGTCAAATGTCAGTGAGTTTGGTTTTGTTTTTTCATTTTTTAGAGGGTTGCGCATTATTACGTTGGCAGTTAAACTTTTATGATCGTCAACTACAAAATAACAACAAGCAGCGCAGCAGATGCCCGCAGCGCAATTCAAGTGCACTTTGTTAAACCAATTAATTTACATTTCCGCGCAAAGCGTAGCCCAAAAAACACACACACACACATAGAAAAAAGGGCAGTTGGAAAAACTCGAAAAAAAAGTTTACATAGAAACAAAAGCAAAGGCCAGTGCAGCTCTTGACAAAACGGCGCGCCACTTGACTTGCTCGTTGGTTGGTTGGTTGGTTGCTATATCGCCAGGATGCTGTACTCTAGTGCATAATGGCCATAGGAGTCACAAGTTGTGTCTGTGTGTCTGTGTCTGTGTGTGCATGTGTAAGTGTTGGGCAGTTTGAAGAGCTTGGCCTGTGCCAGCGACAACAGTTGCTAGTTCTGAGTGCCACTTGTCAGTCAGCAGCGGTTAGCGGTCAGTCTACGGCACAAAGCAGCTCGTTGACAGTTTGGCAGCTGCTGCACTCTTCACTCTGCTTCAGTGTGCGGGTGGCACAACGCTAAAAAAATAATCGTTAATATGTTAGCTAGTTAGCTAGTCTTGCAACTTACATGCAATAGGACACCCAAGTGGAAATCACAAAAAATATGACAATATACAAAATAATGCAGCCAATGACTTTTCCAAATTTCTCCCATTTTTTGACATGCGTTGCACGCTTCGCTTTGAGTTGCTTCCAACTATAGGTGGGTCGCTTAAATTGCACGCCTTGCTTTTTAGACTGCCGGCTGCCTGATCTGCTGGCTATGGGTGGAGGTGGCTCTAACTCTTCATTGCCGGACGAAATATCTGGACTGGGTGGCGGTGGAACGACACTGATTTGCGTAACTCTTATTGTCCGTAAAGAATCTGAGTCAGAGTCTGTTGAATCTTGTGATAAACTCCGCTGGTCTCCTTTAGGGTTTTGCATTATAAATGCTTCAAGTTCAAATTTTCAAATGTATATTTCGACTTAACTATTTCAATGTGAAGTTTATTTCAAATCAATCGCATAACAACTCAAAAACATTTCGGACTTGGCAGCCACAGATTCATCTTTTAAATGAATGTTGAAAATTCTTAGTTGATTAATCTCATACTCATGATTTTAGTTTAACACATTTCAGACTAAAATCAATAAAGTTTGCTCTATATTTTTACTTCTCTTATTGGAATTGTCTCATCTTTTTCTTCTCTTATTGGTATTTTTAGCTTATTTTTTATTTATAATTGCTGCGAAGACAATATAAAATTGTAATCGGAGCCAAATTATTTCAGCTTTAGCTACGGGGCCTTAGGCTAACATTTTTTTCTTATTAAATGTTGACATAATTTTCAACAGTAGTTTTATATTAAATTAGTTGAGCTACGGATAGTAGTTTTATGTTTATTATTTACATTAATTATAGTTTGTTGATCAGATTCTTATCATGAAGAAATTGAGCTATGAAATTTATGAACTTATGAATTTAGAGGGTAGGGGGAGAGTGATGTAGATTGGGTTTTTGGGAAGCTACATTGGGATAGTAAGTTTTGTGGGGTTAGTGGCTGGATTATGTTACAAAGAGGGCATTGAGGGATGGATGGGGGAGGCTTAAATAGGTAACAATGTGTGTGGCCTAGTCTTAGGCGAATGATTTTTTAAAAAGGTTAGGCGAGGGATTGGTATATTATTATTATTGGTATATATTTTATGGCATATATATTAAACTATTTTACTTTAGTTAACTTAATTATTTATGCTTAGTTTCCACGAACTTATCACAGCAAAGATCTCAGCTTGATTTCCTCTTAGAGTTACTTATCGTTTATAACCGACTTTTAAATTTAAATGCTTATTAAAATAAGCAGCAGTTGCATCTTTAAAGTTATTTTTATGTTCACAATCTTACAAAGAGTGACGCTTTGTAATTTTTATTTAATACATTTTATGCTAGAATTAATAGATCACAAATATAGAGCGTTGTCTGTAGTTACCGATCCTAGCCAGCTGGCCTATCGACAACTGTAAGGTTTAACTTTTAGCAAGAGTTAGTCAAGCCAACTTTATTACAAGTGTTTGGCTATCCAAATGTATTCTCTTTAGCGATATTTGTCATTGCCAACTGCCATCTAAGCCACTGTGAATGCGCAGCATAAAGATAATATCTCCAACTTCGGCTATAATTGCTTCAACGTGGCACTTTAGCCAGACACAATTTGCAATGCAATTTAGCCAGGAAGCCACCCACGCCGCAATCTCTCGCTCGCACTCTGTTTATCACACAGACAGAGCCATTCAGTGTGCCCTTTTAGTCCTGTATGGCTTCCGTTGCGGCTCCATTGCAAGTGCAGCTAACATTTTTTTTATTTCCTTGCCGCATGTTATTGCATTTAATTTACGCCAGCGCAGCTCGCAACTCAAAACAGTGAGAGCGAGTTGTAGACACTGTGCAGACTGTATATGTGATATATGTGTGTGTGTGTGTGTGTGTGTTTCTATTTACAAAAATACAAATGATAACTTGCGGCCAAAACATGCAACAGCAACGACAATAGCAGCCACGAAATGCAACAAGACAATACACAGACCAACACACACCCACACATATACACTTGTCATAGTGCAAAAAAAAAAAAAACGTAAATGCAACGAAATTAAATGCGAACTTTATGCTGCTGGAAATGCAGACAGCTCACACATACATACGCATGTGTGTGTGTGTGTGTTTGAGCAATTGTTTAGCTGCTGCAGCAGTTACTGTTGCATACTTTTGTGCGCACTTGTCTTGCCTGCAACTTTTACCCAGCGCTCGGGCCACTGTTTGCTATTGTTGCTTTTGCTGCTGCTGCCTCTGCTGCTTCCACTTCATTCGTTACTGCTTTGCAATGTTAACTACATTTTCGCTTGTTTTCATCGCACAAATGTTATTATTTATTCTGTTTCGCTTGCTCTACTTCAAGTGGAATTTGTGTGTGTGTGCGCTCAAGTCTTTTTTCCTTTTATGTGTGCTGTACACAAAGTGCATTGCATGTTTTTACATATCTCTTAGTCGAAACACAACTGAATTATGTGCATTTTAAATGTACATTAATGTTGGTTGTGGCCTGGGCGCTCAAGGATTTATTTTAGTAGTCCAACCAATTCGTTGCTAGTAATTGGCAACAAAAATATATTTCAACAGAATTGCAGAATTATGTGCGTAAAGCAGCTTTTGCTACATCATTTTATCTTTTGCAAATTCTTTTGTAACATTAGCTGCTTAGCTTATTTTGCTATCTATAGCTTGTATATTTGTGTACGAATAGTTTGGCATAAATCAAAACAAGCAGTGACAGTTGCAACGCAAACTTGTCAAGGCGTCAGGCAAATTGAAAATTGCCAAAATACACACAAAATTTCATTTCAAACGTCTCTAGGTTTGTGTCAATCAAAAAATTAAGCAAACAAAAGCAAATTTTTGTGTCTTATTAATCAACAAAAGGCCATAGATAAAGTCTTGGCTATATAAACAACAGTTAGCTGCAGAGTTTTCGGTCAAGTTCATACACTGTTAGCAATTTTGTTGCTGTTTTGGCCAACCGAAATGACAGCTTAGAGCAGCGCGCAAAAGTTTACAGCGTAATTTGAAGCGACATGTGGCAATTTTGGGTTTGCTGGTCGCAGCCACAAAATGTGGCTGTGGCATTGTGCGCTGCTGTTTGTTTTGAGCGATAAAGTTCACAACTATTTGATACACACAGCAACAAGTAAAAGGCATAAAATGCTTTATAGGCAGATAAGACTTATCAGCAGGCCAAAGATAAGCGCAAAGTTAAATAAGATAAAATTTGTGTGTGTGTGTTGCAACTTTAGCTGCGGTTAATTAAACATTGAGGCAAGCAAATGTGCTTAAATTTTTGAGTTGGAAAAAAGGGGTAAAGGGTTAAAGTAAGCTCATAATAAATATGCCCAGCTATGTTGGGGCGGCACAAATTATTTACCTGCCTGCCGCTGTACCTTGGCAGCAAAAGGCAATTTAAATTCTAATGATAATGCTGGAAAAGCTGCCTGCGCTGCCGGCTGCGCTCAGCTCGACGCTCATAACTCTCTCGGGACGGGGCGGGGCACACAGCTGGAAGCGGCCAGAGCTCTAAGTGAGCTTAACAAATTAGCACGCCGAGGAAACTAAGCGAACCCAGCGAGTTCTATAATATAAATTTGTACTTCATATCCGCTTTATGCATAAATTTCAACGCCTGACGTTCTCTTCTTTTGTTAATTATTCTTTGTTTGCGCAACGTGCGCCGCCCACAACAGAGAATTGTGCTAAGTTTATGACAAATGTTTCAGTGCGTCGTCGGCTTGGCTTAAAGTTAAGTTTGGCGTTTTTAATTGGAAACCACTTACAAATAATTAAGCGCAGCATTGAAAATCGCTGCGTACAAATTTGTTACATAAATCAACATTAAAAGCTATGAAAAACATTTTCTCAAGGCTCGTTAAGCTTACAAATACCAATGAAGTAGTTGGAATTTCCATTCAGGCAATTTGTTAAATTGAACGTAACGTCAAAGCCAAAGCGCTTGCCACAAAATCAAATGGCAAATGGCAAACGGCAAAATGGCGCGCAGCTAACACGATAATAATCCTATCAAATGGCCAAGACACAACCAGGCAGCCAAAAAGTCAATTTTTTAACACTTTAACTGCGGGCGGGCGCTGGTCTGAAACAAAACTTAAACCGTTGCGTTGGGGGCTTTTGGGGCTTGTGGCAACAATTATTGCGTCATTAATCAGGCGGCATTTGCAAACGCTCTGACATTCAATACATGCGAACATGGAGCGGGGCCTGGACCGAGTTCGTTCGCCAGCTGCCCATGACTTTTGTAGGCAACTTGAATTTTATTGATTGTTGTCGAAACGAAATAAGATGAATGAATTTCGCTGTAGCTAAAACAAACATTGGGAGCGTCGTCAATGCGCTGCACACATATAAATGGCTTTCAATAGCTTTATATAGCCAAGTTGACCTGTTCGCTGGCGTAAGCGTATGCGCGAAGAAGTAAAACTCATAGGGATTTCCATATGACTTGCTGGCCAAAAAAGCAGAAATGCCTTTTGCTACATGTGTTGCCAGCTTCAGGCTGCTGCGAGCATGAAACGCATTAAAAGCTACGCTTACAATTTCCCAGTCGGGCAACAAACCAAGCCCCGCAGCACTTACCGCCTCGCTCTGCGTGTATCAATAAAATATCCATACATGCATGTTAAGTAAGTGTCTGACCCTCCGCTCAGACTGTTGTGATTGCTGCAGCCGAAACGAATTGGGATTTAAGTGTTGAACAAGCACAACTACGAAGACTACAAGCAGCCATTGTGTGTATAAAAATAAAGTGTATGTGTCTGTGTGTGCGTGTGCGACTTGCCTGCAGGCGTTTGTAAGAATTTCTGCCAAGCAAACGTGCCACAGCGCCTGAAGCGAACTTTACTTTTTACTACTGCATTGCGTATACGCAGCGTTTACATGTCAACCAAATTGTTCTGCAACTTTTTTTATGCACGTTACGTGATATGCAAATTATTTAAGCTGAGAGTTGCATAGTTTGATAACTAGATCAGCTGCTCCAATTGTTTACAATAAAAGATTAAGTACAAACTTTAGTTTACGCATTGATTACTAGTTTTTCCACTTGAATGGCTGCTGCTGCTTTTAGTTAACTACCTGCCAAACGCTCAACTTAATTGTTTACTTTAGTTGCTGCTGTCGATTTTGCATAACAGTTTCATTAATTTTACGAGAACTTGCTCGACAAGGAAAAACTTTTCGCTTAGCTGGCAGACATGCTGTGATTAAATCTCAGCGCTCAGCGCCCAAAACTATTCAAGCAGCTGTCGTTTGTTCATTTGTTGTTGTTGCGCGTTTATTGTGCAAATTATTATTGTTAGTGAATTGAATTAATTTGGCTGCGCACAAGTTTTTTGCTAGCGATTTGTTTAATTCAATTACTTGTTTGTAATTGCTGCCTGCCCGCCTGGGCGTAAAAACATTGAAAATTAGTCAACGAAATTTTAGCGTTTAATATAAACTTTCAGCTCTTTTATTGGGTTTCAATTAGTTGCAAATTTTTCAACAGCACTCGGTTCGATATGCTTAACACTTGGGTACAGCAGCTATTTAGTTGCTATGCACGTTTGCGTTGGAACTTTTATTATGTAATCAAGTTTTAATGTGCGCACAGGCCGAAGGGGTCGAGTCCAGGGCATAAATAAATTATGTGCATAAAAAAGGGCTTCAAACGGCATTGAAATTGCTTAAGAGTTTCATTTCGTTTCTTTTCAACTTTTGCTATTATCAAAATGCTGATTACAAAACGCAGTAATTGCTATAAATTTCAGTCAGAGTTGCGTATACGTAATATGCCAATTTAAAGCAACGATTTAAAGGCAATTTTTACACCTCTATTAACGGATATGCTAGCACATCATAAAACAAAGCTCAAATATATAAATATCCAAATAATGTGCTTTACTTTGAGCGAACTTGAGCGCAGACTTGTGTCAGCTTTGAGTAGATTAAAAGTTTTGGCAGCAGCCCAAATAAGCAGCAAATTATTAGCATAGACGCTTAGCTAAAGCTTTCAGCAGCTTGACGAGCAAATAAATGTTAACTAGTGAGCCGCGTAACGATGTGTCAAATCCTTGGAAGGCTGCACACCTTGAAATTAGCGACCCTTGCTGGGGTACAAGGCAAAACTCTATTTTATTAGTAACTAAATACAAAATAATTAAGCAGACGAGCGCGCTTTGTGTGTGTCTTGCTCCATATGTGGCTAGTTGATTATTTCAATTAAGCGCTAATAAAATTGTCTATGAACAGCGCCAGAGCAGCAGCGAATAGCAACTAAACTAATTATTGTGTTTACTAGCGTAGACTGTTTTGCTTGTTTGTTTTTCCTTTATCGAAGCTGCCAGTCTCGACTGTCTGCCTGTCTGTCTGTCTGGCAATTTGCTTGCATGTCCTGGCGTTGCTTCTAATTGGCTAACTTAAGTACCGTTACGTTTCAGTTATGCATAGCCAAGTTTTTATTTGGGTTTTTGTGCGAATTTCTTGCTAAACCGAATGCTTGCCCATTGCCTTACATTTCCCTAGCCATTAATTCTACCTTGCTTTTCAATTAGTGCTTGCAACCCAACCCGGTGATGTCCGTTACTTTAGTTTTAACGTTGTCTGTTGTCCGTTGTCTGCTTCTTCTTCACTGTTGGCCTGCTTTACTTCGTGCCACAAGCTGATTTATGTTGTCGCCTCTTGCACATTCCCACATTCCACATTGAGGTTTAGCACATGGCAAAGTCTGGGGTTGCCAATTGCTCGCCTGGCCTTAACAAACTCGTCTTCATTTCTCACTTGACTGCGTGTTGTGCAGCGTGTTCAGGCCATGTTGGCAATGTCTATTGGCCTAGAGAGCTCAAGTCGCCGCCGTCAGGTGCTGCCCTCTAGAGTTGCCAAGCTGCCTGCAATGCAAATTCTGTTGGCATATAAATATTCATTTTCCATAAAGCGCTTGATTGTGCACAGTTTAGACTTGGGTAGAAATTTCTTTGCATTTGATTAGCATGTTTTGTTTACTTTTGCGTGACAACTCTGCAATGCAAATGGCCACGCCCCCAAGCCCCTTTAACTACTTTCGCTAGTTCGTGCCGTTTGCTTTGATTCGCTTGGCTATCAGTGTCGCTTTGTTATTTTTGCTGCCGTGTTGGGCTGCGCTGCGCTGCCACTTAACACACATTGCGACCACGCCCACTCAGCCAACTGTAGGCGCTTGTAATATTTCTTGAGCTTTGCGTGAAGTGCGCGTTGTTTGCTTTTCATTCCTTTAGCTTTTTTAATTTATCATGTCTATTTGTTCAGTGTTGTTTGGCCATTGCATGTTGCTTGTTGTACTACACAAGTCGTCGTCGTCCGCCTGCCTGCAACTCCTTGTTCATTTATTATCCTTGTTTGCCTTTGTGTGCGCTCGTCGCTGCGTCTTGTGCGCAAGTTTGCTTTAGCGCTCGCATAGTTTGAAAGAAATTGTCTTTAGCTTAAGGCTTTACTCCTTATAAGTTATAAATGTTGTATATTTTCTTCATTGAACATCAGCAAATAAGCAGCTCATATGAAATTATAACAATTACAATTTTAAATGCAAATCTGCAAACTTTTAAGTTTCTTATTTAATTTCTGGTTTGCGCAAACAAAGAATGACGAACCCTTGCCCAAGCATCTGTGCTCCGCTGCTTGTTGCTGCCACAAATTGAATCAAATTCCAAAGCTGTCGAGATTCATCAACCACACAGCAGCAGCAACACAAACACACACACACACACACACACAGACAAATAAATACAAGCGCCGTGACAGTGACAGCATATCTTATTTAATTTCAACTCGGTCTGCTGCAGATAACCCAACCCAAGTGCCGAGTGCTAGGCACAAACCGAGCATAACATTAATTTTTGTTAATCTATTTTGTAGAGTTGGCTGTTGGTCAACTCAAGTGATTGCAGCAGCAGCTGCTGCTGCTGCTGCTGCTGCTTCAGTTGGGCAACCGCAAGTAAATATGCTGTCATTAATTTAAAACTTAAACAAACAATAGCAGCAACTTTAGCAGGCACTCGCTTTAGCATACAAACAAATATATATAAATATATCTAGCTCTGTTTATCTGGGTCTGTCAGTCACGGAATGCGCGCGCTCTGAGTTCTCTGAGTTATGTTCATTAGCAAATTCAAAAGCATTTCGAAATCCTACACACACACCACTAAGAATTTGTGATGAGCCAAGTGCTAAGCTTGCTAAAGTGAGTGAGACAGACAGTCAGAGAGCGAGGGCGAGAACAAGTGCAACGAAGCTGCGCTAACCTAAATATGCCAAACTGCTGCTTGAGCTTGACGCTCTGGCATTTTGTAGTCTACATTTGGGGGCAACGCTCTGAGGGTCAGGCAGGTGTCTCACTCTAAAGTGAATGTGTGTGTGTGTGTGTGTGTGCTGTGTGTGTATAATTGTTTATGTGTGTGTGTTTCTGCATGTGCTAAAGTGTTGATACAAGTTACTTTGCTCTCTCGCTGCCATTACTGTGCTCAATTTCAGCACCAGTGACACACTCGGCGACTCATGTGCTTGCCAAGACTTTGCATAAATCTCTGTTCGTGTGTGTGTGTGTGTGTGTGTGTGTGAGTCATAAACCACAACACAGAGCTCAGACAGCTGAGCACGTAGCAGACAGCTGAGCATGACGAGCTGACAAAGTGCAGCAACTGCCGCTGCCACTTTCTAAGTCTCCGTCTAGATTCACAAGCGAAATTATTGCTACTTACATAGCGCAAAATGCAGCGCCAAACAATTTGCCTAAGCTTCGAGGCATATGCATTGATATCTATCTAATTAAATTTAGTAGCTTACTTTACTTTCTTATGCGTTTTAGTTCTTTGCTTAATGTACAGTCTGCTATGTAAGCTACGTATGTCAACTGTAGTCTAATGCAAATGAATCTACACACTCGACACATGTTTTTCACACACACACACACACACACACGCGCATGTGTTTGTAACATTTTCCCTCATGGCATGTTTCATTTTCACACTTTACTTGTGCTGCTCTTTCGCTCGCTCATTTGTTTATATTTTCATATTTCCAACTGAGTTTGTATTTTATAATTTATGCGCATTTTTTATTAAATATTTATGTTAATGTCGAGCTTTAACCCAACCGCAATGCCTGTCGCTTATCCTCGCTCATACATCGCTCACACAGCAGCAGAGAGAAAGAGAGAGAGAGAGAGAGAGAGAGCGAGTTCCCTTTATGGCGTATTTATGCTCTAAAGCGTGCAAATGCTTCAGTTGCTGCTGTGGCAGCATGTTTTGTTTTTTTGCACTCGGCAATGTTTGTTTATTCTATTGCTGCTTAGGTATATGTGTGTGTGTGTGTCTTGTTCTGTTTGTGCTGTTGACACGTAGCCATGAGCATAAGATGACGCTGGCCCACATACGTAGACATAAATAGTTTTGTCAAAGCCACCGCAGCAGCATAGAAAATATTTCTTGCAGTCGTTGGCATTTCACTTAAGAGTTTCGGTACTGCAAAATGCCATTTCATACATAAAACAAAAGTTGGTTTAGTATTTGCATGTCGAAATATTTCGTCAGCTGCAGTCGCTTTCAACTTTAAGCAATTTGTCTACCACACAATTGTTTGTTAATCGATAGCTGAGCTAAGATTTATTTTGATTGATTGCTAATTAAGCTTTGTCAATTTGTAAGCTGTTTACATTACGCATACGCAGTGTTAAATTAAGTTTAATGAAATGCAACTCGCGTTCAATTTCAATGCAGCAACAACGCACAATTTTCATTAATTATCAAACGATGTGTAACGCCCGTAGCATTGCCTAACTGTTCGCTTGTTTGTTTGATTGATTGATTGATTGATTGAACGTTTGCCGCAGCGCATAAATAATTCGGTCAGCATGCGATGCTGACTGCAACAGCAAAGTGTTCACAACAACAACCGCAGCAAACGGCGAATATGAATGGATTTCGTATCACAGGCTATCCAGCAGCTGCCACGCCCAGCAACACGCGCGCCAGCAACAACAACGCAAGCAACAGCAGCAGCACCATCTATGCCAAGCCCAATGCCCACGAGCTGGACCTGCACATAAGCGAATCGCTGCTGTATCCAGGCAGCACGCAGCCGCCACAGCTACAAAACTCACCCGGACCACCGCCGCAGCTGACGAGCATGTTGCCCACGGCGGGCTTGCCAGGCGCCGCCGCGCCCATTGCGCTCAAGGGCAACAATCCGTTTCTAAACAGCCCCTCGCCCACTGAAGCGCCGCCTGTGGTGCTGCTGGCCAAGCCGCCTGCAGCCAGCGCTGGCTATGAAATGCCCGAATATGCGGAGCCGTCGCGTCTGCGTGGACTCAAGCAACGTCCACACAGCATTGCTGTGGCCAACAGCAGCAGCAGCAGCGTCTCATCGCCCAACAGCGCGCCACGCAGCAGCTTTGTCGACTACAGCGCACAGCAGCAGCAGCGACTGTTGCAGCTGTCGCGCCAGCAGCAGCAGCTGCGCAATGCTGTCAGCTTGGTCAGCAGCAGCAGCAACACTTGCACTACAGCCACGCCCAGCAGCGCAACAGACAAAGAGGCGCTATATGCAGCCATCTTTCAGCAATACAGACAAAGCCCCACCAATGGACAAGCAGTGCCGCCAGCAGTGCCGCTGCATCGCAAGCCACAAGCAGCAGCAGCTGCGGGGGTAGCGCCTGTGGTGCCGCGACGTTCACAAAGCACACCCAGAC
Organism: Drosophila busckii; assembly: GCF_011750605.1. Taxonomy (NCBI): domain Eukaryota; kingdom Metazoa; phylum Arthropoda; class Insecta; order Diptera; family Drosophilidae; genus Drosophila; species Drosophila busckii. Next base: position 3,081,920 of record NC_046607.1, on the reverse strand, counting down.
CGCTTAATCCAGCGCTGCAGCAGCAGCAGCAGCAACAGCAGCAGCAAGCGCAAGCTTTGGTCAATGGCCAACTCAATGGCAATGGCACTTTGCAGCGTCCGCGCAGCTTGGATCGCTATAATGGCGGCAACCTGCAAGCAGAAGCGCCGCCCATACCGCTGCGACGCTTTGCCAATGGCGGCAACAACAATGGCACGCTGGGGCGGCAGCAGCGCAGTCCGCAGAAAAGCAACAGCGCCGACAACATGTTGCAAACAGCTGCTGGCAACAGCAACATGCGGCATTCACTTAGCTTTCATGCTGGGCAGGAGTCCACAGAGAACGGCAAAGGCTTAGACACTAGACCCGCCAGCTATGCAGCGCCTACAGCAGCAGCAGCAGCTGGACCGGATCAAGCTTACCTGGAGCATCAGCTGCGCGCCTATTCGGAGCAGCTGCGTTCCATAACCGAAAGCGTGCGCAAATACTCCGAGCAGGCCAAGCTGCTCTCAGAGCTTAAGCGACAGCAGCAGCTAGCAAAGCAAAGCCAAACGAATCTCAATTTGCTGGCACCCAACAGCAATGGCAACGGCAACGCTGCTACTAACAACAACTTTCAGTCCAATATGATATCACCCGAAATTGTGAGCAAATCGCTGGCGTCACTTTCGAACAGCAGCGAAGTGCAAACGCCTTCGAGTCAGCTGCGTCTTTTCCTGGACAACATACGCAGCAGCATGCGGCAGGAATATCAACAGAATATGCCCGACGATGTGCTTAAGCACACGTCGACGCTCAAGCGCAATGGCGAATCCAAGCCTGCAGCTGAGGAGCCGCCGCTGCAGCCGCCTACGCCGTCGGATCAGCTGCGTCAGTTCTTGGATGCAATACGTGCCAATAAAATACCTGAGAACTGCGATAAGCCCAAAATGAGCAGCAGCCAAACGTTGGACTCGTTCATATCGAAGCCGCTGCAAATGCCAGACGTTACCTCAGGCACGCCGAGCGTCAATCCTGTCAATGCGGGTCAAGTGGGCGCAGCAGCAGCAGCAGCAACAGCTGTGGGTTTGCCTACGCGCCGACGACCCAAGAGCAGCGTGCTGCCCGCCAAATTGGAGCAGCGCGAGCACTCGCTGGTGACCTCCGAAAGCTTTCATCAAATTTCCGATAATCTGCGTTTGATGAGCGAAGATCTGCAGGCGCTCAGTCCCAGCAAAGTGGTCAGCAGCTCGGCCAGCAGTGGCAGCCTCAAGACATTGGCAGCCAACTGCTCGCTGACCAGCGAACTGCGCGTCATCACCAGCTCACCACAGCAAATGGTGATGAGCAAATCAAACAGTTCGCTGGGCTCGCTGGCACTGACCGTGACCACGCCCTCAAGTGCAACAACAACGCCCTCAACGGCGCCATTGGTCACCGACTTCAATGAGATCTTGGATAGCTTTCAGGCCATGGCGGATAAGTACAAATCAAAGGGTTCCTACGACTATTTGCGCAAATGCTCCGATGCACTGCGGCAGCATTCAATGCAGCTCAAGCTGCAGCAGCAACATCAGCAGCATCAGCAACAACACCAACAATTTCAGCAGCAGCAGCAACATATGCAAAATGGTTTCAATAGCGACGACAGCAGCTCGTGCAGCACCACGCCCGGCAGCATACGCGAGGCGGTGCAGAATCTGCTAATGCAGCCGCGCAACGGTTTTCAGATACTCGACGATCGCATGCGTTTGTTTATCGATATTATCGATAGTCAGGATCGTTTAAGCCAGGTAATAAACAGTTGGCTGCAGCGGTGTGTTCCCCACAATTTAACTAAATTTGTTTTAATACAATTCAATGCAATTTAATATATTAATTAATATATTTTACTTTCATTACAGGTATGTCGATTTATTAGTTGCCGTAAGTAATTTAAAATTAATTTAAGACACACATTGGCTTCATTTTGTGGCTACGCTCAATAGCATAATGTAGCAAAAACTAACGAATCAGTTAATGACCCAGAAAGTTAAACTTTTAGAACACACACTCACACACACACACACATGTTTGAAAATCCCATCAATTTTGCCGACAACGTTCAGCAATTAATTCTAATAAACTACAAAGTCACTTTTGGGCCACAGAGCAAACTAATTTCTATGATAATCGGCTGATAAAACGCAGCAGCTAAATTGAAATTTTAATCAAATTTTGTAGTCAAGTTGGAGTCTAAGTCAGTCAGCCACATGAGCTTGGCACACGCCCACTTTGTGCATAGTTTGAGGCAGTTTATTCATAAACCTAATGATGAACCAGAGATTTCAGCTGACGCGTGTGTGTGTGCATGTGTGTGTGTGTGTTAGGGTCATAAAACTTTGGTAGACAGTTGAGAGAAGTAATCAAGCGACAAGTCACGAAAATTCCCAAGCGCAGCTAATCAGTGAGGTTATCATGACACCACACAAAGGACATGCTATGGCTCTCTCTATATATCCTGACGCTTGCGTTGGGCATATGAAATTTGATTTGCTTGACTCGGCTACTCAACATGTGATATGCAAAATAATTTATCGAGCTAATTTCGTACAATTTAGCACGCGTGCGGGCGTAGTCCTTGCGTAAGTTGGTCTGACCTGCAATTGCAATTGAAGCAGATGATTTTATGTTCAAACTGATTAAGTTCTCTCTCTCTCTCTCTCTCACACTCTGTACATTGATTGTTCATACGTGTGCACTTATCTTTGTGCATATAAATTTATATGCATTGGCAAAACTAATTTGAGTAATGCATAAATGCTTAGAACAGCTGACTAAGCTGCTAATTGCAGCTTTGAAGTGCTGCAGTTAGTATAGCAATTCAACTAAACAAAAACTTGGCTTTGAACAATTTGCATTTTCATTTTGTTTAGACAAATATTTAATTAGTTTTGTATTGTGCATTCAATGAAATATGCATTGCATTTTGTAATTACCGCACAAAATATGCACTGACTAAAGTAATTGCATTTGTTGCCCAAATTTCATTACAGCGTAATTATTTAAACCATAATAGCAATAACAATGCCCACACACACACGCACACACACACACACACACAACAATATGTTTTGCAAAATGGCGTCAAATGTTGCTGCTGCCTTTGCCAGCAAATGAACTGTGAAAATGAGCGGCAAACCATAACGACATCAGTTAGTTAGGCGAGCCGGCCACTCTGTTGGCCACATTGACAGCCTTGTCAATGCCACTTGTTTTAATAAGCTGGCTGCATTAAATAATAAACTATAGCTGCCTGCAAAGATAATACAGCAATTAATTAATGCACAAGTAGTGTCTATTGAAATTGATTTCACGAAATAAGATAAACTGCTATGCAAATAAAGTTTGTAGTAGATAAAATATACTAACTATAAACTATTGAACTGTTTTAATTACATATGTATTATATACATACTCATTATGATATATTTATATTACTTAGTAGAGGTCTGCATGAATACAGCCAAAGCGGTATTTGGTACACTCACTCAAAATTCGGACTGACAGAGTTAGACATTGAGTAAAACGGATTTGGCAAATGTGGTAAAGGTAATGAGTAGAAAATAAACCATATTCGAGCTTCGAACATTTAAACGTATAAGTTTCACGACCGAGTACTCGGTTAGTTGAGCGTTTTTGTTTTGCAAGCGCCTCGGCTCTGCAAGCAATAAAACTAAAACTGAACTCATTTTATTCATTACGTTTTAGTTTGAATTTCACTCATTTCGCATTGAGCGTTTGTTGTATTGCATACAACTCTCACTTAATACAAAGTCATTCTGTTGATTTGTTGTATCCAAATAACCGAAAATATTGAGTATATTAGTGTAGACCTCTATTACTTACCTTACAAGCTTTAAACAGCACCAAGAACGTTCTGCTCATTTATCAAGCACTGCTCGATTCATATGCATAAAGTTGCTTAAAGTAATAGTTATCGATACTTGCGAGGCTATAGCCTAGTTACTGATAACTGTGAAGCGTGTAAGAAATATTCATTCTTCTACACATTTATTTTTGTAATATTTATTACTTTATTATAATAAACTTCATTTCTTAACACTTCACTACTTTTCAGCAAATGTAATTATTGTAACAAAATGCATTTAATTATGACTTTATCGTGCCTGTCGCCTCACTTCATTGAGTTATTGTTTTATTATTTCCATACCACATGCCTCTATATTAAAACTATGTTAATTTGAAGGCTTACAAAATGTTTGCTTTGCAGCTTAAAATATTTGAAATTGTGTGGTCGCTGGCAATTTAATTAAAAACCGCAGTTATAATAGCAACCAATATAAAATAATAATTGGTCAGTTTTAAATAATTGCATATACTCAGCGGTGGTTTCAACGTTGAAAATTCCGTTGCCTGCTGTGCTGGGGCATGAACGTTGCTTTCAATTGCAGCTACTGGGGCCGCTTGGTGCGTTCATGTCGCTTATTAATTGCATGTCATAAATCATGATTATGCCACTTGCTGACCAACCGCTGTGCTAGTCGCAGTTATTATTATTAATCTTTGTCGCCCACACGCACACACACACACACAGAGGAAGCAACAAGATGTGCAAGCGTATGAGACTGTTCAGGTAGTGTGCTCAGCATATGGCGGCGATTCCATGCAAATGCGACATTGTTGTCATCAACGCTTGTTGTTCAACTTTGCTCGTTGGCCTATCTTGATTAATTGCAAAAGTTTACTGGCCCGAGCCCGAGAGCCTGAGCCTGAGCCATGCAATTTGCGCCATGGAAATATGTCAGCTGTGTCCTTTTGCAGCTCACACAGGATATAATAACGGCAATTGGGGTAACAAGCTTTATAACACGCGTATGTTGTCGCGTAAATTGGTTTTAATATTTAAGGCACTTCATTACTCACACAGACACACAGAGTGCTGGAGTATGCGCTGAAAAGTAGGCAATGAAAAGTGCTTAATCAACTGACATGCGAAGCAGGTAAAGCGCAACAAGCTGCAAATTGAATTTAAATACAATTACATTAAGTATCGATTTTTTGTCATGCTGAGTTTGTTTGCAAACAATTCTAACTCGAAAATCAAAAGCCGCCAGCTGTCGTTGCATGTTTGCATATTTGCGAACGTTAAAGTCAAGTAGCAACAACAACTTAAAACGCATATGCTGGCTGGCTGACTGGCAGCTGCTGCTGCTGCAGGCGATCGAAGATACATTTTTTCCCACTGATTTTTGACATATTTTCTGAAACTGCGGGCGCGCCAGCTCGTCAATACAACTGGGTTAACATGCAACATGCAACGTGCTATGCAAATGCTGAAAAAAAAAAAACGGAATTGATGGAAAACTATCTCACAGATTGTGGCAGGCAGTAAACGCAGCAGCAGCGCTTGCAGCAGTCTTTTTCTATATAGCGACGCTTACCTTACGCTTTGCTGAATGGCAGCTTCATTAATCGACACACACACATAAACAAGTTTGGGCATATGAAATAAAATTGCGCGCAATTACTTTAATGCTGCTGGCTGGCAGTCAATCAGTCAGCCCACACTTTGCAGCTTAATCAACACAGCACTGAGCACTGAATTGTTAAACATGCCGCTGCACCACACTCATTTTTGGTGCGGCATTCATTGCTGTGCATAAAAATTAAACATAGACTGTAGACTGTCATTACAGTTCAGTTCAATGCAGACATAATTCAGTTTATTGATTGCATGGCAAAGCAGCTGCAGCAACATTTAATGATGTAGAGCTGAGCTGTCTGCACAATTACGTGACTGAAGTGACAAGTTTTGTAATTGCATTTTATTTGAATGTGCAATATGCAAATTAAAAGTCTAACGAGGAAAAGCCTCAATTTTAATTTCAAAACGTGCAATGCTAATTCGCTGCTACTAGCATCGATTACAAATTGAATTGTGCACAAACAAGCGCTGCACGTACAAAATTGTTGCTTGTCGTTTGCTGCTGCAAGTGAACAAGACTCTGACGTCAGTCAATTTGATTTGCACACACAACAAACTATGCAATCAGCTGAAATCGTTGAAATGCCAATTTGAGCGCCTGACGCTGCCAACTGCTTAACAGCGGCGCTTTAAAGGCTGAGCAGACACTTCAGCATTATTAGTTGTCTACATTTTTTATTGTTGTTGTTGCAGCGTCAAAGCAAAACAAACAGTGAGACAACTTGACATTTTTCGAGTGCACTACATCAAAGTCAAATACCGCTCGAGTGTGTTTATTAAAGTCTCGCTCGCTCTCGCTCTCGCTCTCTCTTCATTTTCTATTGCTCTTGCCGTTTAACGTATTGTATGCAGGCGCTTATATATCACTGCCTACTTTGAGGCGCACATAATTGCAATGCTCGCGCTGTGTGTTGTCATTGCAGCTTTTGCTCTACACTCAATTGGATTTTGTGTATGCTGTGCGGATTTTTGATTACTCAGCCAGCTGCCAGTCACTTTTTTGTTTTGCCTGCCTGCCTGTCTGTCTGTCTGTGTTTTTATCATTGTTGCTGTTGCTTTTTTAGCTCTGTGTGTGTTAGTGTCGCTTGTTGACATTACTCAGCTCACAGTTTGGCAGACGCGTCAAGTTGTTTATTTGTTGTCTTTGTTATGGGCACAGATTTATTGTGTTTAATGTGTTGCAAAGTCTGTTTATTTATGGCACTTGATTTCTAAGCCAGCCCAGCCCAGCCCAGCCCAGCCCAGCCCAGCCCAGCAGCGGCCAAAAAAGAAAAGCGTACACTAGTTGGGTGTGCGATTGATTGTGTGGAAAATTGAAAATACGCGCGTGTTGTAAGCTACCAAAAATGTATGCATGCTTGGCTGACACTCGCAATTTCAAGATTGCCAATATGTTGCATGGCATTTATCATAGCACGTAACTGTCAAATGTGCTAACATAAATCTGTATTAAATATTTGTATTGCATTTTTGCACTCGCAATTGCGAAAATTCTCAACTCAGCATGCAGTCAAGTGAAATTCATAAACATATTTCGTTGCCACAATTGCAGCAGCAGCGGCAGCAGCAACAAGAACAATAAACTGCCATGACAGCAGCGCAAATATTTTGTCTACATATTGCTACCCTTTAGTGTGGTAGTGCTTGTACATTTTTCGAAATGGACGCCGCTTAAAATTGGAGTCTTAGCTCTGACACAGCTCGTTAGTTGCCAGCCAGCCACACATACATTGCCACTCATAATGTTGGCTATAGTGTTGTCGTTAGCTGAAAGTTTGTTAAAAATTTTTATCAGCAATGACATGACCACATCACAGCGACACGGACATGGACGCAGCAGCAACAAAGGCAGCGCCAGCTGCGCCATACATACTAATAAACAGTTAGTTGCTATTTTACAACAAAAATGCGCTCATGCTTTAGCTTGCTTAAAGGCAAGCAAAAAAATGTATTAAGCTGTAGCTAATAGTTGGCATAGCTTAACAAAAGAATTTTGCTAGACAGCTGCGCTTTAAATTTAGTTTGAATACAATGTAAAAACTTTAAATTTATTTTTATAACTTAGATTTTTCTAGCTGGCCTAAACTTTTTACTAGCCATGTTGCAGCATTTACGCTTGACTTGAGGCACACACAGAGCCCACCCAAGTGACCCCATTAAGCGCCCAAGGCCAACTTCTTTGTACTTTTAGCAGCAGCTTTAAACACAAGCGACATTCAGTCAGTTAAGCAGCCAGCTTGGAGTTTATTACTTTTATGTGTGTGTGTGTGTGTGTGTGCGTGCTTGGGGTTGTGTGTCATTGTCTTTATTAGTTATGAGCGCTACATATGATGTTAGTTGTCTAGTTGCATTAATTTATGAGCTTAGTGCCCCACTGCGGCTTATTTTATAAGCATGTGTGTGTGTGTGTGTGTAAACTCAAATAGTTCAGTTAAAGAATAGTTGAAGCAGCAGCAGGCGTTGACAGCAGTGTTAGTGTTATTACACATACGCCATGAGGTACGTGGTCTGGCTGCAGTTTTTTGATTGAGCCTGAGCAAATGAAATTATAAAGCAAAAATCATATCAACAACATTGCTGTCGACAGCGGCATGCAAGCAACATGGGAAATCTGCAAAACAGTTATGCATGTTCGTAATAAAAATGCACACAGACAGATGCAGAGCTGCCTGTGCTACACACATACACTTCAGCATTATGAGATTCGACTGCATACGAATTTAGTTTCTCGCGTGGCTTCATATGCTGCAGGTTTGTTATTTGCAAAACGAGTTAAAATTAGCTTAGTTAGCATGCAATGCTGTTAGTTGGCTCATGTCTGGGCTTGGCTGCTGCTGCCGACTTGGTAATGATGTAAAAATATAATGAACTCGACGCTCTCTGGCAACTGAAATTGAATGAAAACATTGCTGCAGTGCTTGAAAAAACATAGCATACTTTTAAGCGCTGCACTTGATAATGCTGTGGCTTGAATGTATGTGGGTCAGCTTGCGTGTATGTGTGTTGATAATGAATAGATGTACTACACTTTGGCCAAAAATGTTGCACACTTTATGCATACTTGATGGCTATGCCACCGCCGCTCTGCTGGCACTTCAAATACTATTAGCAAAAATGCAGGTCACCTATCGCCACCTCAGCCGCCCATAAGTGCCCATAAGTATGCGTTGCACTTGCAGCTGCTGCTGCTGCTGGCGGGCAAAAAACCACGCACAAAAGCGTGTTGTCAAAACGAGTCTCTCACGACTCACCTAGTTGAGTCGCTAGCCTTGCGGTATTTATTTAGCCTATAAAGCGTCGTCAGTTGGTTACAGCGGCAGCTGCTACTGCTGCTGCTAAAAAAAAATATAAATGCAAAGAGCGAAATGAACACACGTGGCAGCCAGGCAGGCATCAAAGCGTGTTGTGCGGCCAGGAACTGGAAGCTGCTGTGCTGAAAGTGAAAAGCCAACTGGCAGCAGCAGCAAGAAAAAACCACAACAAAATATACAAAAAATAATGTCAGGCAGTAAGTGACACACAAAGCGCATTGCCGCTGCTTCAACGCATTCCCTGGTTGGACTTTGTTGACCTAAAAATCTCATTTGCTGCCTGCTCTGCTCATTTCTGTCATCACTTGACTTTCTCTCTCTCTCTCTCTCTCTTACTTTGCGCTGCTTTTGTTTATTGTTGAGCGTGTGTTGCCGCCAGCTAGGCAAGCATATTCTTTAATTTAACAAACAACAACTGGCTGCGGAAGTGCTAGGAAATGAAATTTAAAACAAAAGTGACCTAGAACATGTTTGCTATATCAAAATTTGCTTGTCAAGGTTGCTTTATAATATGGCAAGGATCAACGCTGTGCTCAAATCATTTATTTAGTAAACTTGCTGTGCTTTTTTATTTGGCTTCGTTGTCACAGCAAAATAGCCAATTGAAATCTTCTATAATTAAATTTAAATCGGATTTAGTCAAACTGAGCATAGTAAGCAGCTTTTTCATATATTTCGGAACTTAATGTCAATCTTACAAAGTGAAAGAGAGAAAGTGAAAAGAAATCGTGCTCATACCCACGATGCTGTCAGTTAATAATTCAACGCTTATAAGTGTGGGGGTGAAAACAGCTTGGCCTGGCCAATTTTTTTTTCGCTGCCCTCTGTCGATGTAACATGCAAATGTAAATCCCAGAAGAGAAAATAAAATAAAAATTGAAAAGCGCTAAAAGAATGAAAAATGTACAAAAATTGTGTTAGTCGCGGCAGCCCTGACACAATGATAGATGCAAGAGCCCCAAAAAAATTAGCGACTGTCTAAAAAAAGCTTCAAAAGCAATCAGGCTGACAACTTAAGTAGGCTTCGCAGCAGAAAGAAAATAACTGCAACCCCTTTTAATGTTTTTGGGGGTGCTGAGATGTTGCTGATTGTGCAGTGAGCTGTTGGCAAATATAATTATGAGCTCAAGTGAAATAGAAACGGCAAGTTGACAAAACATATTTTGCATAGCATAAGGTAAATCGTGTGTAGCTAAATCTATAAATTTAAAAGTCACAAGCAAAAGCAAACACAAATGTTAGGTAAGAGAAATGTGCGGTCTGAAGACCCTCAAGTCAACACACCGACAGACAAAAGCGAACCCAAACTTTGTAGCTCTGATTTGTTGAGCCCACAGAGCGAGCGATGGGCCGTAGGAATCACTTTATGTGCATAGCAAATGCGTACTTAAGTTGCGATGGCCCCAAATGCGCATTTAACTTAATCAAGATTTTAATATTTAAAGAATTTTCCAAATGTCACGCCCGTTACGTGGGCGTGGCTTTGCACAAATTGCTCACTTACGCCATCTTATCTTTCATGTTTATATCTAAGCTGTGTGTGTGTGTGTGTGTGTTGGCCTGAAAGGGTTTCAAATAACATTATCGCACTACATGGCAGTTGCCACACTTCAATTGCTTGTGAAAACCACACAATAGATTCGTGCCCCACAAAAACACAGAACTGAGAACTGAGCTGACAGCCCCCAACTCAATGCCCGAACGAACAAACGAGCGTTCGACATTATAAATTTTGTTGTATACTCTCACTCTCAAGCTGTCTGTCTGTCTGTTATATTTTCTTTTGCGGCTGTCGTCTGTCGACTTGGCTTTAGTTTTATGCTGCACTCTTATTTATTTGGACATTTATGTCAGGCTCGTAAATAAATCGACGCCAAAATAAAATCAATAAGCTGACTGTTGGCAAATTGGTCAAATTGCAAGAAAAGTTTTGACCTGCCAGCTAAAAATAGTTTAATTTAAATATAACAAAATTTAATTGTTTGTAAAAGTAGCTGCCAACATCAAGTATACGCAGTGGCGACAGTAACGTGCGTTTAAGTGCAAAAGTTACACAGAGAAATCAAAGTTAAGCCTCAGACATAGAGCAGTTCGCTTAATGTGCTGCGGTTAAAGACATGCATAGTGTCTGTGTGTGTGTGTGTGTGTGTGTGTGTGTGTGTGTGTGTGTGGTTTGTAGTGCTTACCTACACTACTTTGTTAGTGTGTGTGCGTGTGTGCACTTAAATCTAGCAAAAACTTTCAAAGCACTTGACAGGCTCAAGCCCTAAAAGAAAATGAAGCGTCACGAACTTTTCGCCTTTAAGCAGACGCACACACACACACACACACACACACACACTAAGGCGAGAAAGATATGCTGGGAACGTGTGGGTCGCTAAAACGCTTAATGTTGACGGTGTCGTAAATGCCAAGTCAAAAATCTACTTGCCAAATACTTTTAGCTCACACTCCTCGACTCATTCACAATCTGCCTGCCCGCCCTTTGTGGCTAAGCTGAGTCTGCTGGGCTTTCAGCCAAACGGAAAAACAGCTACACGTGACAATAAACATGCCAACATGTGTTCTCTGCACAGGCAACAACAACAACAACTTCAGCTTGGCAACATTGTCATGTCATTCCCTAGTTGCTTCATTATTTGCGTCATAGTTTTGTGAAATAAATTTTAGCAAGTTGCTCTTTGCATTTTATTGTTATGCGCTGTTTTTGCCTTCATAACTTGTTTTCGACGCTGTTAACATGTCGTATCTTTAAGATACTTTTTGCAATTTGTCCTCGCTGGCAAACTCTCAAGCATTGTAGCTGGATCTGTAAGATTTTGTGTGTCTCGCCTGGCTTTGCCACATCTTGAGCTGTCTTCATAATTTATGTCTCCAGCACTGGCAGGCGCCGCTTAATCTGCTTTATGTGTGATTTAATGTGCTAGGCCAAGTATTTATGAGCCCTGGCACTTAACATTGAATTACGAGTGTAGCAAATGTTGCGTTTACTTTATGTAAAATAAAATAATTAACAATTGCTGGCGCTAGACGTTTGATTAATTGTATTTAAATTTAGGTTGCTTAAAGACAACAGAACAAACTGCTGATTGTTATCGCCCCTTTGCAGCTTTGCTGACAAGCCCAAGTAAATAATTTAATTTGAAGTACCTGCGGTTTGCTTGGCAAAATCATTTTCAAATAAATAAACTAAACGAGGCAACAACTTCCTTGCAACAGTCAACGGAAGTTATCAACAGCCACAACGGCAACAACACTTATTAGCTGCAGAGAGACAGGCAATTGCGACATAAACAGACACTCCAAGCAGCAGACTGTGCGTGTGTGTGTGTGTGTGTGTGTGTGTGTGTGTGTAGGCAATAGGGGGCAAGACAGTTGACAAAGTGCGAGGCAAACTTTTGAATTTGTGTGTGTTTTGCAGCAAGCCACAAAACTGGCAAGTGCGCCACTTAGTACGCCAACAACTTTTCAGAGCTCTCAAGTGTTAGACTCAGTTTTAAATTGTTGAGCAAGTAAAGGTAAAAACAATAGCTGTGTGTGCAATTTGTTGATTGTGATTATTTATTAACATAATTGATTGCGTCATTAGAATAGAAATTATTATGGCGAAAGTTATGCAATGACAGCTGATGCTAACCACTCGCATACTTAATGTCTGGGAAATCAGCGGGATTTCCGCCAAATCTACACAACAACTTCCGGCTGGCGTAGCGTAGAGTATATTAAGTTAGCTGCTTATCCTTTATTTAAGCCACGCTGCGCTTTGCTACGCTTCGCGCTCTCTCTACCTCTCGCTGTCTGGCGCAAGTGATTGATGACGCTCATTTGTGTGTGTGTGTGTGTGTGTGTGTGTGTGTTGTATGCGTGTTAGGTAAAATCATTTCGCTTAATTTTAAATCAGTTTTCCATTTGCTGGTAAAAGTTTTACTCCCTCTCACCCCCCCTCAACGCTTATGCCACGCAACATGGCTGCGGTTTTATATTGTTTATTGCCACGGTGCGTGTTGTGTACTTTTAGGCGCCTGTCGGCCAATGTAATTTAGTCGTTTGTTTGCCCATTTTTTCTGTTGTTGTTGCCACCAGCTAGCAGCTCAGTTCGCTGGTTGTTTATAATGTTTAAGCACACTCACGGGTAAAGTTAACTGCAAGTTGCCAACTTTATTAATGTATACGTCGCGGCTGCGTAACTTTTTTTCTTCTTGCCTGCCTGCTTATATTTATTTTCTGCCTCTTGTTGCTTACTTTGTGGCAGCTTTTTAATACTATGGCTACACATAGAAAGTTTGCTGTTTGTGTTTGAGCTGGCAAAAGTTACGTTTTTTACACGCTGGTTAAAGCTATTGCTTTTATAATTTACCAATCTGCTTTGATGAACAAAATAGCATTTGATTAAAAACTTTATGCATTGATTTGTTAGCAAATATTGTAGAAAAAATTAAAGCACAAGCTGTGCTGCATTTTGTCGTCGTTGTCGCTTGACTTTTGCTTTTATTAGATTCTCACACTTTTGTCGAGCACGACACGACACAACAAAAATGTTTTTCTTTGCTTGCCAGCTTGACTATTTTTCCATTAGCCGCAGCCGCAGCAGCAGCAAAAAGTGTAATAAACTACGCTTGCAACATAATAATTGAACTTGCGGTACTTTTTCACACCAACTAACATTACATTGTATACAGTTTTTTATACAATTTACGCTCACAATTCATTAAAAGTTAAGCTGCATGTGCTGGCCACGAATCGACAATTTATTTCAATCAAATTAATTAGCTCGCTACGTTATAAAAACCCCGAATGTGATTTTCACATTACTCCCACGACGCTTGTTTGCTGCCACGCCCTGGTCAGTTTTTGTGTGTGTGTGTGTGTGCCACTCACACGTATTTGCTTTCTTAATTGTGCGCTAACTGTACCGCAAGCACGTGGCTTAGCCCCTCAAAAAGTTCCCATTACCTATTTGTATTACATAATTGCGTTCACGTGTGAGTAAGTGGGCTTCGCTTTCAACTGGGTGGGGTGGGTGGTAGGGCGGCAGCTTGTGTCTGCAGTCAGCATCCCGCAGTTTTAAAAACTTATGCGGGCCACAAAAACTTTTACGTGTGTGTGTGTAACAAAGTTTCATTTACTGCGGTGATAATTTGTAAAAAAGTTCAAAGGCTTTCGCAGTGCTGCTATTGGGTCAACTGAGTTCATTGGCTTGGCAACTGCAACTGCAACTTGGCTGCAGGCTGTACTACAAATTAAGTATACGCAGCGTAAAACAACACATTTAAATTGTGTTACTGTCTCTGTTTAGCATTCAAACGCCGCCCTTTCCATGTCATCATATTTTATGCGACTTATTTTAGTAAAGCGCCGCTGCTTGTGTGAGCTGAGCTGAGAAATGGCGCATGAAAAACGCCAACAAACTTTAATTAGTTATGCAAAACGAGTGACGCCAAAGGACATTAAAAACGAGCCACATAAAAAACACAGCCACATGAAGCGTAGCGCATAAAAACAAGCTCAAGCACTCACTTTAGCTGAGAATAAATTTAAATAGTGCACAGGTCATAAGGAAAAAAAAACACATTTTTTATTATATAAAACGAATTAAAGCGTTATGAGCATAATAGCCACATGCACTCGCACGTAAGGCATCGTAAAGCATAAATAGACGTTTTTGAAATTAAAATTTAAAATTATAATAATTATGCACATAATTGCGCTTAAAGTTGCGAAAAACAAACTTTCATTGCATTCATACCAAAATTGTATGTTGGCAATTAATTAATTAAACGCGCATATGCAAATGTTTTCTTTCATATATAAACATTTGCACGTGTGTGTGTGTGCGTGTGTATTTTGTGCGTGGCTGTGTTTGTTAATTGCAAAAAATAACATGAAAACAAATTAACGCCACTTTAATTTCATTTAATGTTTATTATATATGTACGCATATTTATTTTGGCGCATTGCACTTTAATTTATCAGGTAGTTATTATTATAATTACTATGTGCTAATGACTGCCAAATAAGTAGTTGAATTATTTATTGTTTAATCAACAAAAGACAAAGAGTTGGCATTTAAATTAGAATTGAATTCATGTGAAATATAAAATTCTAACGAAATATTATTTATAATTAATTGAGTTAGTATATAATGAATAATATTTAAAATTATGTAGAGCTGGTAGAGAAATTAACTGAAATCTTAAAATCAAACTCGCTTCAATTTGAAATATTACTTATAATTAATTGAGTTAACATTATTGAAATAATCTTAAATCTAAAAATCAAACTATCTACAATTTGATTTGCTTTGATTTTGAATTGCGCTCACAGTCTAATCAGCATCTCTATTAGGTAGTTATTATTATAATTAATATGACTGCCAAATAAGTAGTTGCATTATTGGTTGTTTAATAAACATAAGACAAAGAGTTGGCATTTAAATTAGAATTAAGTACAAATTTTGTTAAAGTTTGAAGCGTATAAACAAACAGTGTTAGTAAAGAAATATTAGTTATAATTAATTGAGTTAGCATATAGCCCATTATATTTAAAATTATGTTGAGCTATAGAGAAATAAACTGAAATCTAAAAATCAAAACTCTACAATTTGATTCGCTTTGCTTGCGAATTGAGCTCACAGTCTAATCAGCATCTAAACTGCAGAGCTTAGAGCACTTTTACTCTCTGCACTGCTCTCTGCTCTATCTTTCTCTTTCATTTTGCTAGCGTATATAGCCAACATCGTTGCCATAGCACTGCTGCTTAGCTTGCACTTGGCTTCAGTGCTCTCTCTTCATT
This sequence comes from Drosophila busckii, assembly GCF_011750605.1. Classification (NCBI taxonomy): domain Eukaryota; kingdom Metazoa; phylum Arthropoda; class Insecta; order Diptera; family Drosophilidae; genus Drosophila; species Drosophila busckii. The sequence goes on along the minus strand of NC_046607.1, from coordinate 3,066,371 downwards.
ACAACATTTCCATTTGGTCAATTTGCGCAGTTGACCATGATTGAGTTTCAATCCCCTTTTTTTTTAGCATATTGACATTGTTGTTCGTCAAGTAATTGAATTGTATTGTTGCATTGCTATTGTTAGTGATTTTTGGAAGCTTGCCCATTAAAGTTGTCACTAGAGCAGCTAATCAGCTGCAGCTGCAGCGCTCAACTAGTTGCATTTTGACTCTAGGGTAAAGTGTCCAAGCTGCTGCCCGTATCTGTGTCTGTGTGTGTGTGTGTGTGTGTTCATTCAATATGTTTATGCTGCTTGCCTTGGCTGTCCTTGTTGCATGCTACTTAAGATTGTTGTTGTTGCTACGTGACATTGGCAACATCCAGTTGCTGCAGCTTAAACAGGCCTGTTGCTTTGTTGAGTAAGTTAATTAAAAGTTTTAGGAAATTAGTTGCAGTTGTTGCTTAGCTCAGCTTTAGCTCAATATGTTACAATTTATAAATAAATATTGGCATATTTTATTTTGTTGCAAACTTTTTGCTCAATTATTTAGCAAAGTTTGCCAGCAACTGCTGCAAAGTAAATTCAAACAAAATATGCAAGCGCATAAACAACTGCAAGTGCATGTGATATGCTTAATTATTCATTTAAAAAGTCGCTAGCATCTTGCACACACACACATCAAATCAACTGCTTATGAAGTGAACGCAGCCAGGGACTCAGACATGCGGCATGGCCCTACATGGGTCAAAGCCACATTACGCTGGCTGTGGCAGATAAAGTTTAAGTTGCTTAAAAGTATCAACGCCACTGCGGCGCTGCTCTGTGTGTTGTGGATGAGCTTGCAACTAACTGTGCTGAGCCATGCAACGACGTCGCTCGTTTATATTTAATAAACAAATTAAACTTGCCTGCGACAGTTACAATGTTTGCTTTTATTCTCTTGTCATGAAAGCCATTTTATGTTGCAACAGCAACTCATTAAAAATATAAAAGTTGCATATACATTTAAAGCAAGAATTAATTAGTTGCCTTGACTTTAATTAAATCAGCTTAAATTTATAAATCAAGCTCAAGTAAGCACTTTGGTAATCACGTTACTTCAAGCGTACGCGTATTTACATATGTAAGCTCCTCTCTAAGGATTATGTGTGTATTTTTGGTCCTTAAGTCATTGCTGCTGAGCAAATATTTCTCAATTATTATGCTTTGCTCTTCTCTCTCTCTCTCTCTGAGCATGTGGAATTTTATTATTTCATTCAGCATACGCGCAATTATAACAGCTACAGCATTTTACTTATTTCAATTTGTTTGTAGCCACAAAATAAAAATCATAAGTAAATTTATAAAATGATAAAACAAAGTGCGCCATAACATATTTGGTTTGCCGCCATTTTTTTTCTATCTTTCGCTTTATTTCTTGTCTATGCTGTGCTGTGCTCCTTTATGAATTTTAATGAGCGTTTGCTGCTGCTGCTGCTGGCTTTGGCTCGTTTGTTATGCAAAAAATTTGTGCAACAAACGTCGCGAAAATCTTCAATGCAAAAATGCCAGCGAACGCGCGAGCGCGGCTCAGTCTGTCTCGCTGGCTTTGGCATATTTTACTTGATTTAAGCATGTAGCTCCCATTTCCTCATGTTATGCAGCGTAAAACAGATTTTGGTGCCAGAAAACTTGGCTAAAATAGTTGCCAACTTGCTGATGTGCCAACTGCTGCGGCGCCTTTGTTAGCATTGCTAAATGTTCGTTAACGTGTCGCATCAAATTTGTTGGCAAACAAAGCAGAATGCAGTTGAAAATGAATGCTGAGTGATGTGCAGTTAAATGTTGGGGTACTAACGTTACTTGAAACAAAACTAAATTTAATTAGAAAATAAAATAAATTTCATTAAGCAGTAAACACAATAGATATTTTCATATAATCGTTAATAAATAAAATAACAAGCTAATAATATTATAAATACTTCGATAGATAAATGAATATCAACAGTAAAATATTAAAAAGTGCATAAAATTTCCAAACATAATTCAACTATTTTATAAGCTCTTCAACTAAATATATTAAACTAGCAAAAAGAAATCAACACATAGAATGCGAGGAGAGTAGTCAGCTCATATATTTCGATTGTAAACTTATGTGGCATAGACCTTGAGCGCCCTGCGAATGTTGCTGCTGTCAAACTGAAAATTGCTAAAATGTTGCAAATATTTTGTAGCTCGACTTGCTTTAGCAGCTGCGCCGCGCGTTAACATTTTTAATTAAAAAATTTTTTGCACAACAGTTTCCGTTTCATGTTGCATTTTTTCCATAGCACTTACGCTACACTACGACGTGTTGTTGTTTTTTTGCAAGCAGCTTATAAAACGTTTGAAACGCAACAGCAGCGTATAAAAAACAAAAATTTAATGAATAGCGAGCGCTGTAAAATGTTTTTGCATTGAATATGTCAATGCATCAATTGAAATGCAGGCGGCAAACGTGGCGTATGATTAATTCGCCATACGCAAAACAACATATAAAATTTTGTTTTTATTTATGGCGTTGAACTTTCCGCTAGAGTCAGCCAAGCAGACAGCCATTGAAATACACAACAGCAGCAACTGGCACTCTGGGGATTTGGGTTAACAGCCGGTCTGGCGTTGCCGAGGACAACAGCAGGACTACAACATAAAAAAACAGCACATAAGCAACAATGGCATTCATTGCCTCTGACCGACTACGAGCCAAGGTGCTCGGGCGTACGTGCAGTCGGCCTCACTAAAATAATGCCCAGCGTATACGCATTGTTTGTATACAGTTTATTTTTGCACTCACTGTATGTGCGGCAACATCAGAACACAAGTCACTGGAACAGAGAAAGGTAAAAGGCAAATTCGAGCAACAATATGCAAGCGGCTTTGGTGTTGACGAGAGCTAAAGTGAACTCACTGACTGAGAGAGACGTAGACAATGAAAAAAGCAGCACAAGCACAAAGGCTGCTGAAGTGGGCGTGTCACACTAGAATATGTAGTGTGTGACTTGAGCCTAAGCTGCAGCTGTATCCAGAGCGAGAGAGTCTAAACTAGAACCATTAAGCTACTTAGTGGCAGAGCAATGTGATATGTTGGCATTTGCAATGCAGCTAAGTGGCTTTAAAAAGGCTTTCAACTCTACAAAAGTATCGAGTGGCTTGACATAGGTGAAAGATGAACATTGCCTATATTAACTGCATGCCACAATCCCATGAAAGCAACCCGAAGCTTAAAGCAGCAGCAGCACACACACAAAAAAGTGAGGCCGTAAACTTGAGCTAGCAGCTGGCGACACGGCCAAAAGGATTATAAACAAAGCGAAAGGCAAAAATAATGCTGAGTGGCAAGCCAACAAGCAAAAGCAATAGTTTTTTTATGAGCAGTGCCTGTCATCAAAGTAAATTAAACTGGGGGCGTCTAATAATATGTGACAACATTGGTTCATTCCGCATGTGGCATGTAGCAACTTAGGGCTACCAGGGCAACCATTTAACTGTCGTTGGTCTGTGTGGTCTGCTGCTTTTTGGCCGAGTAAGCTGCTCAGCAACTGCGCCGCATTGATTTGGCTTTAGCTTAGGCGCTCTCTCACACACATTAGCTTGCTAACGTGGCTTATAAGCTCGTTATTGCTCAGGTGTGTGTTAGTTGCTGCTTGCTCAGTGCAGCGTAAAACTTGCAGATAAGTTTCATAGACTGCGCTGTGCTGTGTGCGCTCAAATTAAAGTAGTTTAAATTTAGGCTCTCGAGTTCCCTTTTCTGTTACAGGTAGCACGTTGAATAAACATAATCAAATAAGCGTCGACAAACATTTTGTCGTTAGCTGAAAATCAAATTTACAGTTTGTGTTATTTTTGCCTTTTTTCGCAATGACAGCAAATGTTGGCCATAAAGGATTTACACGCATGTTAACAGGCGGCTAAGTAAAATATATGTAAAATGCTACGGCTCGAGGGTTGGCGCAACCTTATCGAGGCCATGTTTAAATTTGTTGTTGTCGTTTTCGTTTTCGACTTCGTTTAGAAGTGGAGAGCCAACGCGCTAGAAGGCAACACGCCTGCCTGAACGCCTCGGGGCGGGCACCACTTGACAGCCCCAGCCCCAGCAGCAGCCGCAGCAGCAGCAGCTTTTGCCCCACTGTCGTCCCAGCTGACAGGCAGTTACCCGTGGGCTTGGCTGGCGAGCATTCGTCACTGCGCCAGTCGACACCACTTGCTGATGTGTTTATTATGTGCCTCTAATATATTTATGAGCGCGTTATAAACGCATTTCCATTTTATTTGTATGGCTGGCTGCCTGCTGCTGCTGCTGCTGCTGCTGCTGCTTTTTTTATGGCTGAATATGCTGCGCTATTATTTATGACAAAAAACACCCAAAGGTATTTGCAGGCAACGGGGGTAAACACACTCAAAAATTTGATTTTAAATTCATGCTGACAGTGCGTATACATAACCTACTCAAATGTGCCATAGATGCGCATTTATCATACGCACTGTTGTAGCTATGCTTTAAATTTTTATTTTACTTGCTAACTATTTTGAATTTAAAGCAGCGGCGCTAACAATGAAGCTGCTGCCGCCATATGGCATGTGAATCACGTTTCGCAATAGCAGCTCAGGCTGCAGCTCCAGCTCAAGCTCAAGCAGGCATTTACTTAATTGGCGCTTAAAACTGTAAAATGCAGCACGGCGCTGCAGCTAGCACATGCGGTGACTTGTCAAGAACAAGCAGCGGAAATGTGAAAAATGAGGCAGCAGCACAACACACGTGGCTAGCAGCGAGCTCAACCTGGTTGCTGGCTTAACGACAAGTGCCCTCCAAAATGGACATGATGAAAAATTACATGTATACGGCTGTGTGTATGTGTTGGCTTACAAATTAGCAGCATTAAATGCGAGCTGGGGTTAGAGAGTTTCGCGGTTCACGCTTCAAGTTGCAGAATAATGAGCAAAGTGCAACACGGCAAACTGCTGTCATTATTAGAGACGCCGCCATGCGCTGTTGGCATTTTCGCATTTTAATTGATTTAATCGGCTTTCCCCACATGCGTGTGTGTGTGTGTGTGTTTAAGCCACACCATTCTATTACGACTACGACCTCATATGGTCAGAGCCATTATGGCCGCACTTACTTACACTTGCTCAAGCAAACGCGCGAGCGAGCTGCTCATTAAAAACGTTCGCCTTGCTTGTTTGTTTATTTTTCGTAGCTTCGCTTCGCTCTATTGGCATATAAACAATTTTGCGCATTAATTGAATGGCTCTGCTTATGCGTGTGTGTGTGCGTTGCGTGTGTGTGACATGCATAAGCCAAATTAATTGAGACCTCATTTCTCACAGCAGCAGCAGCAGCAGCCGTCGCCGCCTGACGCAAAATGTCGTAGGATTTTACGCCCTTTGCCTTTGCTTTGGGGTTTATTCATTTCGCATTTTTGCCTCACGCGCGTTACTTATTTTTGCCTGCTCTGCTTTGTTTTTGTCATTTGTTTACAAGCAACAAAAGCCACGAACGCCCTAATGAAGGTTAATTTATATCACTTTTTCCATGAAACGACCCATAGTGCACTGCAAGTGCAAAATAAAATAGGGCATAAATATATTTTTAGCACTCGTTGCGCTCAGTTTAGCGTAGACTTCTTTATGCGCAAGTATGTGTCACTAATTCCACTTTTAATTAGTTTATTTGTAGCGCGCACAGCGTGATTGATTGATTAATTCAATTAATGCCCAAACCCCTTGCCAAGCGGTCACATTTATTTTATATTCAACAGCCAACACAAGCAATTAATCACATCGGCTATAGTTACTGAACCAATAATAATCCGAAACTAAATAAAACACGTGTGTGTGCAAAATAGATTTTTATTTTCGGACATTCAATGCTATAGAACAAGGCATAACGTAGTAAAATTCAATTGAATGCCAAAATAAAAATCTGAAAATAATTTAGGGGCAGCAGTGCATAAAAATTTATTGCTTTAATTGATTTAGTTATATAAACTTAATTACATATTTTTTATAACAATTTAATATTTTTAATACCTGTCGCATTTATATTTATTTAACAGCTGTCATCTTAGCCCTTTTTGTTGTCTTATTCCATTTATCGATAGTTCGATGGTCACAACACAATATCATTCCGCAGCATAACAGCTGCTTAACATAAGCTTAACAGCAAGCAAACAGATCAACTGTTGAGTGCATTTAAATTGTACTTTGAGCTCAAATGAGCAAAGCTCTTAATGCAACCTGTTAATAGTCCACACAAGAATGTGCAAGTTGTTAAAGTTTTGTGCTAGAAAATAAGTTAAAGTAAGTTCCGAAGCTTATTTGCTTGCTGTGTTAGGAATGCAGCCATAAGCTGCAGAGAGTTGGAGTAAAGTTTATGTTTTGCAATCTCTGCCAGCGCACCTAAGCCACATCAAAGCTAAAAACCTAAAAGCCTCATAAAATGTGACCCTAAAATGCACAGGACATGCGGATTGCTCATACATAGTGTACACAATTTTTCGGACTACTTTGACCAACAAAACCACAGAAAATAACTTGGAAAATGTTGTTGAATTTTTTTGCTACTCGTGTTGGGTTGCTTTACTTTTTTTTTGCTGTTGCAAAACACAACGAACATACCTTTTAAGCCTTTGCAAGGCGGGTTGACAAATATAACACCTGCCACAACAGCTGGGCGGCTTGACAGCGACAGGCAGGCGAAAGTGGGGTCAGGCTTATGCGGTTAATAATTGCTAAGCGAGAAGCGAGAGCTTTGAAAACTTGTCACTGCCCCCCGCATAACTCTATGCAGGACAACAAAAGCGCTATGATGGCCCCAAAGCTTTATGGGGGCTTATTGATGGCCATGCTCGCAAATTTCATGGACCGCTAGTTGCGCTAAATGGCCTCCGTTTAATCCCGCCGCAGGGTTTAATAGAAAGCAGCGGGGCAGCATGTCACGATTCGCATTTTTGCATATGCACATATTTTCTATTTAAATTGAAATTCAATTTTCAACCAGCTACACCGCAACTATGAATAAATTTCATATGCACTAATTTATTAGCATTTCCGTGCTGTTGTTGTTGTTTTTACTTTGCACAAGTTTCTAACCATGCTGTTGTTGTTTTCGTTTTGCAGGACCTACAATCGGAAATTGAAACCCATCGCGTTGTTTACGATCGTCTCGATGGCACCGGCCGCAAACTTTTGGGTTCGCTCACCTCACAAGAGGATGCGGTTATGCTGCAGCGTCGCTTGGATGAAATGAATCAACGTTGGAATAATTTAAAATCAAAAAGTATTGCAATCAGGTAAGTGCTTTTTTACCCTCCCTAAAAACGAAGCCAAACTGCGTCTGCGTTGGCGTCTCTCTGTGTGTGTGTGTGTGTGTGTGTGTGAATGTCTGAGTGTTGCTTGTTACTGAATATTGAATGGCTATGATGATGACTCTCGAACCACAAGCGTATTTATAAAGCTTAGCAGCTATTACTGCTTCCCCCATTGCTATTGTTATGGCTGTGATTTAAAGGGGCGCATAGTTAGTTCATTGTGCCACGCTGCGTATGCGTTATGTAACACACACAAAAAATTGAATGAAAAATGTGAATATTTGCTTCAATATTTTAAATGAAAAATGTGTCGTCAGCTGCATTACCAGCAGTTTTTTATAATGAGCAGTGTTAAGTAGCCTGGCCAACGAACACGTAACCGAGCTATGGACACAAGGCTTGTCAGTGGCCTGTGCCCTGCTGCCAGCTGACGCGTTAATTAAACCAAATTAAACTCAAGTTGGGCGCCACTTGCAGCCAACAATGCGGCCCGAGCGTGGGCTAAGAGACTTTGTGTTGATGAAAATGCGAAAATAACATTACAAGCAAACCAGTCAAGCGTCCTGCCATTCAACAGCGTTCAGCGTTGCCCAACTGACCAACCAACAGCGACAGCGACAACAACTACATACACTCAATGCCTGCCCAGGCAGAAATCCACTGTTGTATGGGAGCAACCTCATCAAACGGCTTGGCTGGCTGGCCGGGCTCGCTGGCTGGGTCAGACTCGCTCCAAATTAAAATCAATAAAAGCGAAAAGCGCGTTGACAGTGCCGGAACCGAGCAAGAGTGACAAAGGCATGAGACCACTTTGTGTGAATGTCAGTTAGTGTTGATGTGCCCCGTGGCCATTGCTGCCACGAGGCGTTGACAGCAGCAGCGCCAGCAACAACGATGCCAACAATATGATGAAATCGAGTGCAAACAAGAGCAGGTCACTGTGTCCGAGTCCGCGTCGCGTGCTGTGTAATTTCCACATTTCATAAATAAAGCACGCCGGCGTATACAAATACTGTGTGGCTCGCTTGTTGTTGATATTGATGCCGAGGCAGCAACAGCAGCAGCAGCAGCAGCATGTGGGGCAAAGTCAAGCAACCGCCAATGCTGTTTGCTTGTTCAACAGTTGAACGCTCGGTATACAAATGAATAATGATGATGATGGTGATATGCGAAAAAATAGCAAGCGACCGCATAATAAATATAAATGGCAATTAAAATTATGAGGCGGTCGCCGCTGTACAACGTTGCGTATGCGCGCGTAAGTAGGCAACGCTATTTAACTTCGCTCGCTCTCTCTCTCTCTCTCTCTCTCTTGCGCTCGAAGTGCTTTTCAATTAGACAGCACAGCCCCCCACAGCGCAACAAGCAAAAATAGCCCACAGCTTGCCATTGAGCGCTTTAGCCAAGTTGGAACGATTATTCTTTGTCAGGCTTTCATTTTATATATTTACGCTCATTGTTGTTGTTATATAAATTTTTTCTTTTTTGGCATATTTCCGCTGCTAAAGTTTTGGCCACTTCCGTTAGATTTCTTACTAGTTGCTGTTGTTTGGCAAAGAGCAGCTTTTGTTGTTGGCTTGCCTCATGTTTGCCTTGGCTGCACTTGTTGTTTATGTTGGCTGCTGCTTGGGATTTGTTAGCTTATAAATTCCAATGAAATATTTCGGACAGCACTTGAAAAAGTTTTCGCTGCTTAGCCTGAGTTCGGCTTGGCTTTGCTGTTTGTATTAGCCGCGGCACTTTGGCCAACGCTTTGGGTCAGTTATGTGCAAAGTTTCTTAGCTTTGAACTGTTGACGCACCCCAAAGCCCACAAACAACTATTGAATTGTTGTCTTGACTCCATCTACAGGTGTTTCAATTGCAGCGCTGTTCACTGCTGTGCGATGATTGATGAATCCACTTGATATAACAAACACATGGGCGTGTTCTGTTTTAGACTTGAATTATTATTTTGGGACGCCGAGAGTGATGTGTGTATGAAAAATGATGAATATGAAAAAAGGTATTTGGGGATGCTCAATCAAAGCATTAAGCACTGACAACTTGAATAAAAATGCTTTAAAATATTTATATTTTCACGCTGCTTAAGCGTGTGTAAATCCTTAAATCTCACTCTCTGGTGCAGACAAGTAAATGAAAAATGTAAATCCAGCCATCACTTTAATAATAATAATAATAGGAACTGTAAGGTTATTTGGAATCACTTTGCCTGTCACACTAATTGTGTCTGCAAAAGACAACAGCTGGCAGAGCAAGACAAATTAAATTAAAGAAATCTGTCAAGCAGCCAGAGCCACAGTCACAGCCACAGCCACAGCAAAAAAATAAAAGAGCTTCAATGAACGTACAACAAAAGCCAAACCGAGAATGTTTTTAATACAAATTATTTGCCGCAGCAAGTTATTTCTTTTATTTTTTGGCCCTTTAGTTTTTGTATAGTAACCTAAGTGCGTTTTCAATTCCATGCTTAAGCCTTAATTACAGGCGAATGCGAATGCGAATGCGAATGCGAATGCGAATGCGAATGCGACGCACACAAATAAAAGCAAACCGCAGCCATTTGCCAAAGATAAACAAACAAAAGCGCAATGAGCAGCGACAGCACCACAGATGACTATTGTTATTGCACTGAATGGGCTGGGCGCACAATTCAGATTTCTTTTCTCTCCTTTCTGTATTTTTTGGCCATTGCTGGTGGCTGTTGGCTGCGAAAAATATGCCAGCGTTATGTTTGGCAGAATGTGGCGTCGTCTTGGCCACATAAAAAGCAAATAAAATGGCAACGCATTTCACAATTACAGCTCTCGACAGCTTACATTTAGCATAGACCCCACTAAGTGGAGGCAACAGCTAGGAAATGAACAAATTGTCGCTGACTTTACTTGATAATCAACACACACAGCTGTTTGGCTTTTATTATTGTGTGCAAGTGCAAATTAAATTTTACATTATTATGATGTCGAAATCTTAGAACTTTTTGTGACCTTTTGCTTTTGCACTTTACAGAAATCGCTTGGAGTCCAATTCAGAGCATTGGAATGCGCTGCTGCTGTCGCTGCGTGAGCTCACCGAATGGGTTATACGCAAGGATACCGAACTAAGCACCTTGGGCCTGGGACCAGTGCGTGGCGATGCGGCCAGTTTGCAAAAGCAGTTGGTAAGTTTAACAAAATATTGTGGCTGACTTTAAAGATTTGCATATAAATAGCAAAGTGTTTATTTTTTTCTTTTGTATGCACAGTGCGCGTAATAAGCATGGCCTCAATATAAGCATAAACTTTGCTTTTTTGCTGCCTATTCTTTTCTTTTTTTGCTGCGCCCCCAATTTTAACCTTTTTCAAAGCACTGACTGCACCTCAATTTGCGCTCGGGCTCAACTAATTGTGTGGAAGGCTTTTGGCAACAAGAGTAGGCCGCTGGCATTTTTAGTGCCATTTGCTGGCAGCCACTATATATAAATGTATATGTATGTGTATGTGTGTGTGTGTGTGTGTGTGAGTCTCTGTGATTTAATGGCACATAAAGTGGTTGGCGCGCCCATTTGGTGTGTGTGGCTGGCATTTGTCGAGCACAAGCAAATATTTGGCTATAATTATAATTATATGTGTTGGCCAGCAGCAATTTGCAGTCAAAAACTGTCTAGGCAACACGTTTGTTTGCTAATATTATCAGTTGGCTTAAACAAATTGTATAGCAGGCAATTTAAGCACGCATTTGGTAATTGCCTGTAGCCCAAGGCGTATACTTAATATTGAATATACATACAGACGTACGCTAGCTCTTTGGCTTATCGCATAATTGGCAGGCGTATGCAGCTATGTTTTTTATAGCCTCTTGGAGCGCTCAATATCTAACTGCCCAACTTGACCAAATTGCGTTGTTGAATGGCCCAAGTCCCACTTGGCTGGGCGCTGGCGAATTCTTAAATAATTGTTAAATGATGCTTGTTATGTCAAAAACATTCACACCTACCCCACACAGTCTTACACACATACAATTGCACATATACATATGTGAGTGTATGCCGGAAATCACTTAAGGGGCTTGGCCATATAGCAAAAAAAAAAAAAATAAAAGAAGCAGCGAGCTCAGCAAAAGTAGCAGCAGCTCACTCTGACCAAAGCAGTTGAAACTCCAACCATGTCTAACACAGCGTGCGCCACTTGAATTTCACTTACCCCCAACACACGCACACACACACACACACATATAAGCAGTTAACCCCCGCTGTGTGTGGTAGGCAAAGAAAAATGAGGCAACTTTCACCCTTGGCAGCGTAGCAGGCACTGAAAATCTATGGCCTGCCACTAAGTTACGGTCCGCCGGACATTTACATTTGGGCTAGAGCGTTGCTGCCGCCGCCGCCAACAGCTCTTGAGGCATGCCACCACGTACTATTTTGTATTGCCTTTTCATTTGATGCGCTGGAAAAATTGTTGCATTTTTTATTTCGTCGGCACTAAATGCATTAAACACGAAATTTATTGTGCGGCTCTCGCTATGATGTTTTATTAGCCTACGCTAGGCAGCACTTGGCCCCAATAGTTTATGGCTGAAGTAGTTTTAAGTCTTGACAATTGCAACATTTTTTATTTGGCCTAACGCTTAATCTTATCCTCTTTTGTTTGCTTGCAGGACGATCACAAAGCGTTTCGACGTCAGCTGGAGGATAAGCGGCCAATTGTTGAGAGCAATTTAACTAGCGGTCGTCAGTATATTGCCAGCGAGGCGCCAGTATCGGATACCAGCGATACGGAGGGTAAGTTGCAATATTAAAGACATGCAATTGAAGTTTGGCATGCAATTAAGCCAAAGCTCTAAGCCAAAGTAAGCAAACAACTCATCAAACATGCAACAATTTCAATGCAATTCAAATAGCTGCTGGCGCTTTTTCAATCAGCAAATTTCTGTGTTCAACTAAATAAAAGAGCAAAGCTGACCACAGTTAACAGCACGTGAGGCGCTACAAAGCAGACAACTGTTGTATGTATGTGTGTGTGTGTATGTGTGTGGCTTGTTGGAAATTGCGAATTGATTTTGTTAAAATGTTATTGTTTTTGCTTCAGTTCTGCGCTTGTTTTTAGAGCCAACAATTTAGCAAATGGCAGTGCCTAGCACAAGAGCCAAGCGTCAACGATAATTGCTGCCAGAGCAATTAGTGCGATTAGTACGCTATTAGTGCCAACCATCAACAGTTGCCCCTGCCCTTTGTATGTGTGTGTGTGTGTGTGTGTGGATTTTCTGTTTTTGGCATAGTCTGTGTGGCTTTTCGCAGGCTGGCATTTGATTTTAACCACTGATGTTTATTATGTGGCCGAGCTGCCATTGTGCGGCAGCATAAAGTTTAATGATTATTGCAATTCGGCATTAGCTGCCTTAAATAATTAAACGGCTTAGGCTAATTGAATTTAGGCCACATAGCGAATTGAGAAAAAAATATACGATATGCATTGAAAATAAAATGTTTGCTCAGTAAGTCAGGCAGTCAATCAGTGTGAAGCGAGGCGCAGCATCGTCTATGCGATAAATTCGATTTTTTAAATTGAATTTGAATATTACAACAGGGGCAACGTCGAATGCTTCATCTAAGCATTTCACTCTTGATATTTGCTTAACGTCGCATTACCAGATGTCGACTCCGAAGGCCATATAAAAGTTCCTTTGGCATCTCCGTTCGTGCATTAAATTAAATTCAGATTTAGCCAACTGCTGCGACGTACTTCGCTTCGACCACTGCCGCTGCTGCTGTTGTCATAATTCTCTGCGTCACTGTAGAGCGAGCGCTCACTATCTCTGTTTGCTTTGGCTGTCCTGCATTTCCGTCACTTGCATGTCACACAGTCTTGACAATTTCTCTAATGTTTCGTTCGCTTGTCAATGCTGCTGCCAAAGCTGCTGCTGCTGCTGCTGCTGCTGTTGACCTTTACATACGCTAAGCTATGCTAAGCTTGCGTCTTTGAGTTCAGGCATTACTTATGCTGCGAGCGCATCATTAGCTGTTTATTAAGTTATTATTGGGCTTATCCCTTGAGCTTAGTTGTCGGGCTCGAGACTTGGCTTGTTCGACACTTGAGACAACCTGCGCTCATTTTATGGCAAATTTAATCACCAAGCGCAATCAGCATAATCAAAGTTGCCACGCCTCGCAATCATATCATCTCTAATTCATAAACTTCTGCGTTTGGGCAGAGGCAGCGACGTGCCGGCAGCAGTCGCAGTCGCAGTCTCAGGCCCATGGCAAATTGTTTTTGGCAACTCACTTGCTTTTTATAATTTATTTTCACAAAGCTCTCGCTTGTGCTCATTTGTGTGTCTGTCTGTCTCTGTGTTTTTTGCAGCCGCGCATGATTCGGATTCCCGCTACATGTCGGCGGAGGAGCAGAGCCGTGAGCTGACACGCAGCATACGACGCGAGGTGGGCAAACTTTCCGAGCAATGGAACAATCTAATCGATAGATCTGACAATTGGAAGCACCGTTTGGATGAATACATGACGGTAAGTACACTTGCCTGCCCTCTTACAACATTTTCATTGCTGCGCGCTCAGTTACATTTTCATAATTTTCTTGTAACCTGCGGGGGTTTTGCTCCGAGTCTGGGTCGCTCTTATGGAAATTTGAATTGACTCGTGACTTTATGCTTTTGTAATTTTTTATGAACTGCAATTTGTTTTAGCTCGAGCAGAGTCTCTTGACTGTACATATATTTATTTGACTGTGTGTGTGGGCGTGAGTGTGCGTGCAATTATATTTGCGAGCTGTAAGTGTGCGCCAACTTTTTGAGCAAATAATTTTCAAAGGAAATGAAATCAGTGTATGAAAAGCCTCAAGTGTGAGAGTTCGTTTGAATGGCATCATTTGGAGCAGAAATAATTTGCAATTTCCTACACATAGATTACAACACAGATAAACTCAGTTTAAGCTAAACTTAAACATAATTCAAAGGGCAGCAGCAAAACTTGCTTTTAAATATCAATTTACATGACAATTTCTAAATATGCAATTCAATTACGCTTTATGTAGATGGGCGCCCAAAATCAAAACAAAAACAGCAACAGCAACAGCAACTCTCCAAAGCTGTTGCCCTTTCGTTGGGTTGAGGAGTTGGCCACAGTGGGTGGGTTCAGTTGATGGCTAATAAATGCAAGTGTGGCTTTTACGACGCATGTCGTTGGGCTTGCAGAACAATAACAACAGCAACAGCACAACAACAATGTGAATAACAACAAAAATATTTGCCACAAATGTGATGGGCCTGTCGTTACTCATACGCACCGTAAATTTGATGCAACAAAGTTTGTTCGCATAAAAATGTCACAAAGCGTGCAAACAATGGTTGTATATGTATGTGTGTGTGTGTATAACTCGTTGAGTTGGCTTTCGTATAAAATATCAAAGCGTATAAAATGCACATATATTGCGTATACGTACCACACACTTTTGGGCCAAGCAAGGCGCTGGCAAAAATCAATACAAAGCGAAGCCGAGTAGCAAAAAGCAAACGCCAATGCCATAAAATGAAACAATATGTTATGTGTGTGTGTGTGTGTGTGTGTGTGGCATGGAAAAAGTATTTGCAACAAAAAGAGTGCGCATAAATATGATATGACACTTGAGTGGCAAAAAGCAACCCGAAGCGCAAAAAAAATAGCAAGAAAAACAAATGCCAAAGTGTTTAACATGCCTTGGCCTCGACTTAAGCGCGCTCACACAATTTTTAATGCATCATAGCAATATTTTTATATATCCAAATAGATCTTAGTGCAATGCATTTTGCATTTGCATATTTTCTCCTGAGCTTATGCCTGTTTCGTCTTTTGTCGCTTCGCTTTATGCATTTTAAAATACACATTTTCTCATTTTATCTTGCATATTGTTATGAACAATTTGTCTCTGGAGTGCAATTTACGTTTTATTAGGTCAAACTAAACAAATAAAATTCTATTTTACTTTATTGCCACTTAAAGTGTATGCGCTAGTCGTGTGTTTGCTCAACAGCTTGCAAGCTTTAATATAAACGCGTCGCTAAAAAAAAATTGCAATGCAGGTTGAAGCCGACAAAATGTTGATAAGAAAAACTTTAACAAAATTAACAACGTGCAGCACGAAAAAAAGCACAAAAAAATTATAAATAACAGCGAAATAGAATTAAAAAACTTTCTCAACAAGCTGGCAAAGTTGGACGAACCACGAGCGTGGGAGTTTTGACAGTGAGAGAGACGGAGTGAACGTAAAAAGTTTAAATAAATGCAACTTAAAACAATTACCAGGAAACCAGCAACGAAATGGAGCAGTGCAGCAGCTAGCGTGTGAGCGAGACAGCAATACAAATGAAACTTTCTGTCTATGCTATGCGCTCGCCGCCTCCGCTTAAATGCAATGAGAATGAAGTCACCAAATAGCACTCACACCCATGCATATTAGCCACGTTCTGTACCCCGCTGCCCACTCCGTGTGGCACAAACTTTGGGACACGCTCTAAGCTGCATGCAGCATGCCGCATGCCGCATGCACTGCGGTTAATTGACCACGCAAATGCTTGCAACTGTGTCTGGCCAAGCAAATTTCTATTTTCTATTATATTAATTGAATAAAAGTTTGTCCGCGAGTCAGACGACCGACTGCTTTAAATTAAGTTTATGAAATTGAACGCGCATTTACACGCAATTTACGCTTGAGTTGGCTATGTTACGCATACGCCGCGTCAGACGCTTTTTTTCTCTCTCGCTAACCGCCAACAATAAAAAAAGCGCCAGCGCCGCGTCAACGACACGCAACATTGCCCACATTTTGGCACCTCTTTGCACGTTAATGAATTTAAATTGCATTGTTGGCAGGCGTATAAAAAAATTGTTTATATGCATTTTAAAACGGGCTGAGCAAACAGTCAGCAACAGCAGTTGCAATATAAAATGCATTGTATAAAAATATAAAATAACTGGCAACGTTCATTCAAATCCTTCTTAAGCTGTTAAGCTGCCAGCGTCTTATTCACATCGAAAGTGCTGTCAAGCTTTGTATTTAAACATTAATTCCTCAAGCTTAAAAAACATCTTAAACTTTAACTTCATTTGGCTTTGCTTGCTTGCTGTCTATCGATTGCTGTTTCCAATTAGTGCTGCTTGCCAATTGCTGCTCGTGTTTATTTGCATTGGGCCCCCCTTCTAATCGAAATGATGCATAACCACAGCCATCAATGTCACAGTGAAATGCCTTGAATAAATGGAGTGCAGTGCGAAAGCCGCAAGCCATGTGCAAAATGAATGCTCATGCTAATGAAATGCGCCCCGTGCTCCCCACACACACACACACACACACACGAACTGGACTAACGCTGTTGCCACTAAAAATTCAAACTGGGCAGTAGCCAGAGCCAAAGCTTTGACAAAGCCACAAAACTGCTTCTGGCTCATTGGCCAAACACAGCGAGGGGCTTTTTCGGCTTCATAGAGTTAATCCCCGAGCAAGCGCACGACAGCAGCAACAGCAACATAAACAACAACAACAACAGCAGTAGCAGCAGCAGCAGCAGCAGCAAGCAAGAGCGAGAACACAACAATGCCAGACACGCTCTAGAGAATTCATTGAATGGAGGCATGCACCATGCAACCATTAAACCCACTTAAATGCAGTAGTAGGAGCAGCAGCGGCGACCTATGGCCCCACACAGTGGCTGCGTCTGCAAAGCAATTGCTTAACGCTGTGAAATATGTTTTCATTGATTTCCTGTAAAAACTCTAAAAATAGCTAAATAAATGCGGCTAAAACGCATAGCAGAAGCTTTCAAGTTGCACACAGCCCCTTGGTGTATGCCATAATTTAACCACACGTGGTTGATATTGCCACTGGACACACACACACGCACACACACTAACGCACAATCAACACATTTAACCCCTTGTGACCGCTGAGCTTGGCCACAGTAGCAGCTGCTGTCGCAGTTGCTGCCGGCACTGCCTTTGCCTTTACTCATGTTTGTCTTGCTTGTTATCGTTGTACTGAGGACCACTTAATGGCGCAGCTTGTTGTTGTTGTTGTTGTTGTTGCTGCTGTGGGTAGCTTTGGCTTGCGGTCAGGTTGTGCTTGTGAAAAATATTGTATATGTATATGTGCTTGCAACGTTGCAGCGATGCGGCTGCAGTTTAGTTTATGAGTAGTATTAAGCCCAGACACAATGAAATCAATTTCGTTGCACGAAAATCGTTCAATAAATCACTCATACGCAGTGTGTGAAATAGACTACAATGTGTTTGCCATGCTTGTTGTTTGCCATCACACGATGATTTACGACAGCTTGAATGCTTTATAGATTGAATTTTGAAGTTTGTTTAGTTGGCAGCATGAAAAATATACGCTCAGCTAAAAAGTATGCAGCAATTTTTAGCTGTTATGACAATATTCAATTTAGCCATGACACACACCCAAAAAAATAATTTATTTTCAGTTTGAAATTGTAATAAATGCACTGTTTTGCTTATAATAATTCGTGCGCATAAAATAACAAATTGCAAATGTAAATAAATCGTCGCAGCTGGCAACTTTTTGTTGGCTAATTGAACAGCAGACAAATAACAATTATAGCAAGAGTTGCATGCATGAATGTTTATTTATGCAACATTTTGACGCATGCCACGCCATTAAATGATTAAATATTGTTACAGTCCCAGCAGGTTGCAGAGAATAGAAAAAAATTAGAGTGGGGTGGCTAAAAAATAAAAGTAAAATTCTTGTTTACCGCTTGGGAAATCAATCGATTGTGAAGCTGAAATAGCTTTCGCTTCAGCTTTCAGCTTTTGTTGCGTTATGTGATTACTTTGGCCACACTCGGAGCGCTTTTAACTCTTCTGACAGCCACCAGCAGCTGCTCCACCCGCTGTCAATTTGAAGCCACATATTGCACTTGTCGCTGACTTTTTCTGCCATTTGCTATTTATTTTTGTCTGTTTGCTATTTGTGACTTTTATTTGCAGAAAGTGCACCAATATGCCCAGAAATGTAACCGTGTATAATTGTCAAACGTGTTCAGTTATATTGACACTGCACACACACACACACACACACACAAGCACGCAAACAAAAACACACACACATACATGCATACACATGTATGTAATTTGTATATACAACGTGCTGTTCGTGGCCAATTCATTTGCAGTGTCATCGTTTTTTTTTTGTTTTGTATTTTCGCTTGTTTTACAATGTCCGCCGGCGCCATTTTTGTGTGCAACATATCGAATGTTACCCCTTTTAGTACAATTGCCATTGCGTATACGTAACGTATATATCATAAATATTTGCTTGCGCTTTTTGCTTTATTGGGGCAGCATTTTTAATATTGCTGCCCTAAGGCTGCGCTTGTTATTAAATTAATTTTGATTTTATTTAAACCAATATTGTTGGTATGAATTATTTTGAAAATAAACAGCTTACATTACATATAAACAATTACAAACTTGTACTCTGAGCAAGCAAATAATTTAATTAAGCTGTGCAACTTGTTTAAGCAGCCAAACATGCAACTGACACACACAGACTCCAAACTTTGCAGACGACAAATCTCCTTTTGCCAAGATAAATGTGCATATGCAGTAAAAAAAAAAACAGAAAAATATTACACTGCCCAAAAGGTGGCAGCTTGAGAAATTATGCGCTCAAAATAGATTTTCCAGCCACATTTCAAATAGAGAAAAAACTGTCGCCACACACACACATACGAACTTAGTGTCTGCTCAGTCTGTGTCGTGTTTGCAGTTAATAAATTTTTGTTCGTTGCCACGTCCTTTGCCAGCAGCAGCAGCAGCAGCAGCGCCAAGTGTAGACAAATCCGCAGACAGTGCGACTAAAATTAAAGAAAAAATTGTTGCTGCACTTATGATAAACTCGTTGCAAGCATATTTCACACTTTGTCACGTGTGGCAAAGCGGCGAAGCGGCAAATAGCAAAAATCGGTTTGTCATTTGACGGGTTTTGCTGTGCGATTTAATAAAACTGAAGCTGGCAGTTGCTTTCGTTTTAGCAAAGCAGCTGCAAAAAGAGCAAAGAAACAAAGAAAACTTGTGGCATATGCCAGCTTGATCGTTAAATCAATAATAAAGCTTATTCATATTATTAAGTAGCTCAAAGTTTGATTGTGTGTGTGCGCACTCAATAAATCCTTCAATGCTTTTGATTCACAACCCGTTTGTGAGTCACATAAACAAAAACAAAAAAAAAAGGCGCGTGCAAACCAAAATTGCGTGCAAATGTCATAAAAATAACATAAAGCAAAACAAAATGCGGAGACAAGGGCAATAAGCGGGTAATTCAAATGCATTTTTAAATCGTGTCGGGATAAGCCAAAAAAAAAAAGAACTGTAATATGCTATAAACAAGATACGCAACGTAAAGCCCATTCAAATATTATAACAACACTCAAGAGCGGCACTCAATTGGCCTGGCCGGCAGACAAGCCACTCAACGAACGACAACAACCACTTAATGAGCCAAAGTGGTCACGGAGCATAAAAGAGAGCGAGAGAGCGCACGAGCGAGCAGCATAAAAAGCGCAAGCGGCAGTCAAAACAAATGCTAAAAAAAAATAGAGATACACCCACACACACACGCGTGTGAGTGTGTGAGTTAAACAATAAACAAATACTTCAAATACAGCAAGCAACAAGTTCTCAATGCATCGAGTGAGCGCGCGTAAGTGCACTGAGCATAACACTGAGCGAGAGAGCGCGAGAGCGAGAGTAAGAGAACAAGTTTCGTTTCCCCAGCAGCAGCAGCAGCGCTCGCTCCAACGCTTAGTTCGTTCGCTCACGCTTGGGGTCAGTTTACAAGAAGTCGGCGCGTAAGTTGGTTGCGTTTCTTCCACTCGAAAGTCGTGCGCGCAGTCCAAGTGATCTACCGGCTTATTATAATTAATTAATAACAAATAATAAAATGCAAGTGTTAAAGTGTTCGCTTAAGTGTTTTTTCTATGTGCAACGTTTTTTATAAGCAAAGGCCATTCCCAAGCAGTGTAACCCAACACCCCAACAGCGTTTCCAAAATAAAAGCGCGTTAACGTCTTATATGTTGTTATTTTGTTGTACAACAAAAACGAAAGTAACAAGAGTAATAAGGTCGAATTTATAATAATAATTTAAAGCCAACAACGTCGCCGACGTCGGCAACTTGGGCAAAAATTCTCTGCTGTTCTGTTCTGTGTGATAAATGAAATGAAATTCTTTGTAACAGTCACGTTTAAAATTGTGCGCTCGTCTATTTCTTTTCTTTGGCTGCGCTCTCAACACAAAAGTTGCGCCGCGCGTGTTCGATACTTTATTTTGAACTATATAAGTTATAAAAACAAAGTTAGCTTGGCGCTGGCGTTAACAATTAAACAATGATAGCAAAACAGTCAGCAGCCAACTAAAATAAAAGTAGACATTTAATATTTAAATTGATAATGAAATTTACATGAGGCTTAGCCGCGTTAATTGCAATAAGAGATTATGCATGCACACATGTATATATATATATATATATATATATATATATGATATATGTTTACATACTAAGTAGTCAGCCACTTTGCCACTCACATTTCATATGCTCTCTGTGGCTGTGTGTGTGAACAATGTCTTTATTCTGTTGTCCCTGTATCTGTCTCTGTCTGCTCTTCATATATGACCACACTTTTAATATCCCACGCCCGGGCTGTCAAATGACTAAAGGCGAAATTCTTGCCAGGCAAAGGAGCCAGCCCAGGCAGCGAAGGTCGTTTATTATTATTTACTTAGCATTTTATTGAATCTTTTTGCCTTTTTTCTTTCGCTTTTGCAAGCGCGTGGAGTTCAGCTTGACAGCTCGCTGGTTATCACATTCAGTGTAACGAGTACTTTGTGCTTTTCATATATAGGAAGGACTCTCAGTTTATTTGTTAAAATTGTCATTTTATTTGCGCTGTTGCCCTGTCAACCTCGCAGCTGAAACAGACACTGCCTCAACCTCAACCTCAGCGTCAGTCGCAGTCGCAGTCGCAGCGACTTTGCCTTTATCTTTATCTTTAACATCATTTTGAGCTTTGTTGTGAGTTGTTGCTTGTCTCCAACTATATTTACATGCTTGCATCTGCTTAAGCGTGTGTGTGTGTGTGTGTGTGTGTGTTTGCAATTTTTTATCTTTTACATTTGTTAGTCAGCGCTGCTATCTTTGCCCTTCTGCTTAATTAGCACAGCCTGACTGAACTCAGCTGGAATTTTGAGCATTCAAAGCATTTTGTGCTGCTGCTCACTTTGAATTGTGTTATTCGCATAAAATTAAAGCAAATTTCCTGCGGTCATGCAACTAACAAAATATACAAAAACTTTAAAGCGCGAGCAGCTGTGCTCCACTTCGATTTCCGTTAGCCGATGATGTCACAAAATGAATTTCATGTGGCCCTTTCATCGAACTCATTTCTCAACCGTCGAAGTTCATTAAAGAATTTTCATTGATCAACTTGCTATTTGACAGCCCCATAGACACACATGTTTGTGTGTTTTAAATCATTTTGTGTTTATATTTAGTAACATTTACTTAATGCACTTCTCTTTTTTGTGCTTTTTTCTTTTGTATTTTGCAGCACAGTTCAGTTTCAGTCGTAGCTCAAATTCTTATAACCAACACGCTCAAAGTATGTTTACTTTTAAATGTTTTTTAAACTAATTTCATGTGGTACTTACATTCTTAATTCATTGCCTGGGCTACTCATAACCATACACTTCACTCTATAAAACACATAAATGTGTCACTTTAATTTAAATTTTAACAACAATTGTCAATTGTAAATGCAAGAGCTGCTCATTTTTAATTTCTTTACACATGTTGCCAGCAAATCGTAAATTGCGGCTGGGATTTGTGTAGCCCGCGTAAACTTTGACCCACTCTGAATTGCTCGCAATGTGGCTGGCGCCTTATCGCTGCTGCCAGCAATTAATTGCTACAGCATTCAATGCTTAATTGCTTAATAGTAGTGACTGTCGTATGCGCTACGTTTATGTTTATGAGTAATCAAATATATTAGAACGCAGGCAAACTGCTCAATTGAAGCCGCGACAACTGTAAATTGATGTCAAAACATTTTGATTTCTGGAAAAAGGCGTATGCACTGAGAGAAAAGAGGACACACAAATTGTGAGATAGTTAAGTCTGAATTTTCGCAAGCCAAATTGTTAAAGACTTGAAACTTATATAGATTTTATTGTTTGAAGTATTCAGTTACTTCAATTTAAAGTTGCTAATATACCAAAATATAGCTGCTGCCTCTAAAATAGCTCGTAGCTAATTTTAAGTTGGTTTGAAGTTGATTTGAAACTTTGTTTATAATCAAATTGACTTTTTTCTATACAATCTAAGCAGTTTCATTTTATATAAAAGATCAGTTTACACTTTTATTTTAACATGTGTATTAAAACATAATTTATTAAGCATGTATAGTATAAATTTATATTACATATGTTGCTCCTTTTTTCTCTGTGTAGCTTCAATTAAATGTTATAAAATTGCTGTAGCATCTGCAACAGATTACAAGCAAACTAATACTCAATGCACATGCTATAAAAATTAATTTGACCTTGTTGCATATACGCAACAGATACTGTAGCTATTAATATTGAGCACAGCTGCATTTATTGTCAAATTTATGACAGTTTTATTAAAATTACTAAACAGTTCCCAGCGCTTTCAATGTGACAACAATATTTGTTTTATATTGTTATCGGGCTCAGGCATTCCCAGGTCTGTGTCTGGCTCTGGCCCTGGCTCTGTCTCTGGGTTGTCTCTGCTTACAGAGTGCGCAAGCAGAAATTTTTGTTTTTACAAAATTTTCTTAAAAAACATGCAGCGCTTGTTCATTCGCTCGCTCGCTCGCCGATTGTTTGTTCATGCATGACAATTTATTTGCACTCGCTACACACACTAAACGGCATTTTAACAACGCAAATACTTCAGATATACAAGTATATATGTATATATATGTAAACAAACACCAGCCATGTGCGAGTCCAGGCTGTGGGGGCACCACTATCAGTGGTGGTGGTGCTGGTGGCTTCTGCTTTGCTGTTGGACAATTCGTGAGCTCACGTTCATATATATTTTTGACTGGCCTTAATTTCGAGGCATGTTCTCTGCAAAAATGTTACTTGAAACTGAATTGTTTTTTTTTTTTTGATTGCACAGCTGCAATATGAAGTCATCAAGTCATGAGTTCTATTGAATTTATGCAGCTCTTATATAAGGCACTAAATTGTTATTAATATATTTAATGCATATTTTTAGTAACAGGTAGCGCAGTTGCATCTCCAAGTTGCATGGCAGCTTTTCCAGCATTTCCATTGCTTGTTTATAGCTAAGAGCGGAAAATTGTTTATGCTAATTGCGTTTAATTTATGCAACATGTTCAGTGCACTCAAGTGCATTTGTATGTGTGTGTAAGAACAGAAGAGCAAAGGAAATGTAAAGACAAGACAAGTTGTTGTTGTTGTTGCCTTACAATTGATATTTATTAGTGCAACAAAATTGAGTGGCACTCCATTGGGCTATAGCAGCTTGTGCAACTTTTGCGTGCCACAAATGTGCAATTATCGCCACGCCCCCCCAACTGCCACCCACGCCAACTGCAACTGCCTCCAACTGTCTCACAACTTGTAACTGTTTGATATTTTGCCTGTCAGCGCAGCAGACAAAACGTAACTAATACGCATGCATATTGGACATGAGCGACTTGCAGACGCCAAGTTGCCATTTAAGGCTGCATGCCACATGTGGCAAGAGACGCCATCTATGGAATTTGCACAAATGTCAGCCAAATGTCGAGACGACTACGACTGGCTAATCCTGCTGCTGTCCATGCTGCCTGGTCTGGTGTCTATTTCGGCCAATTAATATGCGGTTAATGGTGTTAACTCTTTGACGCGCTTATTTATGCGCGCAGCGCGCTGAACAGAGATAGCAATAGCGTGAGCGTGAGCGTGAGCGCATTTGCATGTCAAGTGATGTTAGTCGCATTGGATTGCATAAAGTGCAACGCCCATTGGGGTGTGGCTGCTGCTACGAATTCCCAAGCTGTTGCGTGTGCGATTAAGTGCATTGAGTTGATAATGAGCTGCGATATGCTGTGCAAACATATTGATTGCTTTCAATACTGCAAAACTGTATCTCATAGATACTTTTCACACCTCAGCCGCAGCACGTAGAGCCTACTTATCGGCGTTGCAGCCACAGCTGCGCGCAGCGCCCAGCTGGCCAGATAAGTGGCAACTTGACAGCTACAATTAAAAAATAGTCACGCTAATTGCTGCATGTTTATCTCGCCAATGAATTCAATTGAGCAATTATATTTAACAGTTGCACTCAATTAACGCGTAGCTAACAATTCAAACGCAATTCATTGAACTGTAGCCCAAACGCATGAAATAATTTCTAAGAACTTTTGGGCTAGCTTCTTATATTTTACGCAAATCACGACAGACGTCGTCGTCAACACTTGACTGTCAGTTTGTTTGTTTTGCTGTTTAGCTTGAGGTTTGTGTTTGCTTTGCTTGCAGTCAAGTATTAATAATTCCCAGTCGCTCTAATGAGCGCAAATGTTTGTCAAAATGCTGACAACCTAATTGAGCAGAAAATCTACGCTGAAGTCTTGAAGTCGCGCATTGTGTTTATGCATATACTTTTGCAGCCAACTGTAGTCAGTGTAGCCAACTCATTTGTCAATGTCAAGAGACGCCCGCATGCAAGATTTCAGCTTCAATTAACTGCAATAGTTTTTCCCAACTCTCAACTTTAATGCGACTTTAATCAGCTCGAAAGCGCAGCTAATTGGTTAGAGACTGAATTTGTTTGCTTGCCACATTTCCAAATGCGTTTTGTTTGCGCTGCATGCATTCAAAATAATTGCGTTTACCTTTCATATTCCACTGATGATTTTATTTAATTACATTATTTTAATAGCAGCAACAATTTTGATTTCTAATTCTATGCGGCGCAATTTATTAAGCAAACAATTTTGGCCACAAGCCAGCAGTGTGCGCTTTAGTTGACTGCAAGTGGCGAAAATTCTTAAAAAATTATAAACATTTGATAGCTTTTAAATAGCCAGTGACTGGTTCAGTTCTATTCTAATGTTTGCTTAGCTGGCCAAAAATGTTGTGCGCTGCTTACAGCTGTTAGCACTCATTGATTTCGTTTTGTTTACATTTGTACCTGAAAGTGATTTGAGAAATTGTTTGTTTATCGTTTGTGCACTTTGGCTAATTAGTGTGTTTACTTGGCCCTGAACTGTCCAGCCAGCCAGCCAGCCTAAGCCAAAAAACACTGCGTAGCCTAAAAAAAAAATCGATTATCATTTAAAATTCAAATGGCCAAAAACATGAACCGGAAAATGCCAAGTGCGCTGCGCTGCTCTGCGCTTGTTGTTGTAACCCACAAAAATAAAAAGATATACAGCCGGCAAATGCAAATTGGAAAAACAGATAATGAAAAAGCAAAGTGGGGCTCTGGGGTCGCGCCACGCTAATGAAATTAAAAATTGATGCTTTGGGGGCAAGAGCGGCGGCTTCGCACTCGCTCAGCGCTCAGTCGCTCAGTCGCTCAGTCGCTATCGCTTCTAGCCAAAATCCATAGACTGCAAAAACAAATGTCATTTAATAAATTGAAAACTGTGGGCGGCGGCTGTGGCGCCCAAATGGAGCTCGGGCGCTGTATATGGGAAAAGTGTGCGGCAATGGTTACGCCTGATTGATTTCGGTTTGCCATTTCGACGTTCAACGTTCGACGCTTTGTGGCAGCCACAAGAAAGACAAACGCCGCCAGTTTGACGCGTCTTTGATGAAGTTGCCAAAGCGGCGGGAATCTGAGAGCGCTGCGCTTAGTTGCGGTTGCCGGCGACGTTGCTCAATCTTCCTGGTTTGAGCTAAAGACAATTGCTGACATCAATTAATTTGCGCCCAGATCTAATAACAGCAAGCCACGCCCCCACAGCAGCTACTTGACGTCCAGCATCTTTGCTGCTCTATTTGCACTTCATTAGCCGCGCTCAATTTATTTCCACGCTGCACGCCAATTAATCAGATTATGTCAAAATGTGTCACTGGGTTAATGCAAATATATTGCCAACCAGGCAGCGTAGCTTAGTTAGTTGCAGCAGCTTGACTAGCCAAATGCTTAGCTATATATACAGATAAGTATGTTTGCTCGTAAAGCAATTCATTTGACATTTGGATTTGTGTTTGGCTTTGGCTGGTAGCTACTTAATTAGTGAACTGCAGTTGGCGACAAATTATAAGCTGATTTCATCTGGCTGGCAAACGTTGTCATTGTGGAATCCCATGATTGATGATGGAAAATGTTTTTGGTTATGAAAGTCAGCTGAGCTTTCATTTCTTTAAATGTGTGTGGCATGCAGCGCTTTTCGTAGAATTTTTAGTTGAACTTTTAAAATGTTTATGACTCTCGCTTCGTTTTTTATTCCAATGTAATTGCTTAAGTTTAAACTCTGTAGCGATTGCTCTATACAAATATTTATTATAAATAATTGCATTGCTGCCTAGCACAAACTTAAGTTAAATTGAATTAAAGTGTTCTTCAGAATTCTTTCTCTTTATTTATTAATTAATGCAATGTATTTAATGCTTAAATTGAAAACTTTCTTCACTGTCTGTCTGCAACTTTTATTTTATGTTAAGCTGCTACTTTTTATTAAATGTAATCAAATGGCATCACAGCTGTCATTGAAGGCTTTGTCATATGCAAATGGCAACTTTTTTATACTTTGAGCTACTTTAGCTTTACTTTTTGTATTGCTGCAGTTGCGAACACTTTACTAAGAATTCAGTTATCAAGCTATCTATAGCTTTTACTTTGATTGAAGTCTATCAAATGTTTACATAATTGCTGCGCTGTTCTTTAAACAATTTGTTAAAATACAAATTGCGATATTTATCTTTGTTTATTGTTTGGCCCTGCCCTGTGCCTTTTGTGTTTGTGGCTCTTGTCAATGCCAAGTGATCATCATTAATATTGACTAACAAAGCTTTGGCACACAGAATCGCAGCGCTGAGCAAACAATGTTAACTGAATCTGACTGTGACGCTGACTGACTGTTGCACTCGACATAAAGCCATTAAAGCGACACACCCGATTTCCATGCTGAAATAGATCGCTCGGCATATTTATCATTTTTTGTGAACACAAAGCTGGGCTTGGTGCAAAACTCCAATTGAACTGAAATGTGCGCAGGCCCAAGCTTAATCAGCCATGGCAGTTGCGCTTGCAACTTGTTGCGGGGTCGCTGCGGCAGCGGAAGTTGAGTAAACGGAAATTGAGCGACAATGTATAAAATCGTGAAATTAATTTTAAAATTTTCAAACTTATATATTGACAACAGCCCAACAGTTTGTTTCACTTTCGTTTGCGCATCGCTCGAAGCTGAAGCTCAAGTATTTTCAATTGTTGACAGAGGCCACGAATTCGTTTTGCTGCTCTGAAGTTGTAAAAACAGAAATCCACTTTTATAACTCATTAAAATTCGCAGCGTGGGTGTTAATTTGCCTTAAAGGTTATGCGGTCCTTTTGAGTGGTGCCTAGCCCCAAGCTAGGGTGAAACTGCTGCTGCTTAAAGTTCAAATTTGCGTAAAATTTGTGGCAACCGAAACGCACAAAATTTGATGAGAAGCTGCCGCAGCTATGTGGGCGGCGGGCGTCGGGCCTTGTGCTTAAAAACTTTTAAAGTTTGTTTAAAACAGCAGCTTTAATTCAATTTGACAAAATAGATAAAGGCGCAGCGAGCTAATTAGCGAAACAAAAGCAAAGCTGCATAGGTTAATATATTATTATTATAATTATATAAATGCAGGAACAGCTGTTAAAGCAAAAAGGCAGTTGCCAGGCGACCAAAGCAATTGAGTTGAGACGCGTTGCCATTTTGCCCGACGCCATTGCAAGCCATATAACGGCACTTTATTAATAGCTCTATGCTCAGCTATGCACACACACACACACACACACACACACACTATGAAACGCTTAGCTGTAGTCTTATCTCTGCCTAGCTGCTGCTTCACTTGCACTCCATTTTATCTATTATGCCTCATTTTTGTCATTGTCTAAAGAAAATGAAAATTCAATGCCATAAGCCCGCATACCTTATAGAGGAAGCTGCATAAAGTTGCTGCTAGGCAGCTCAAACTATTGTGCTGGCATAAAAAGTTTTGCAGTCACTTCGGCAGTTCTGCTGCTGCCGCTGCCAGCTGTGCACTTGCTTTGAAAATGTGATAAAGATTATAAAATAATTTTCGCAAACAAAACGTACGACATGGAGATTCAACTAATGCGTGTCTGGCTAACAAAGCAGCCAGCTAACAATAGCAAGCATTTGTTGCCTGCCTTAAATGCTGCTAATTTTGGGTGCTATAAATTAAGCTTAGCACAGCATTAAATTCAATTAAAATTTCGAAATAAAATGCAACTCATTTTTCTACACAAATCATTGCAATTAATTGCAATATCTCAATGGCTATCGAGCAAGCAATGCCCACCCACTCAGCGAAGAGCGCAGCTTAAGCTGCAATCCACACTCAGCCGCATAGACTGCTCTCAACTTAGACTTAAAGTTTGCTCGTCCAGTTTGCTAGTCTTCAATTACACACACACACACACATGCATATGCTGGCGCTCAATTTGTACGTATGCGTAGCAGCAATTTGTGGCAAATTACTGGCAAATGCTGGCAGACAGACACACACAAGTTGAGCCACACCACGCAGCTGCTGCAGCGTCTCGCTCTCTCGCTCTCTCTTTCGCTCTTTGCGTATTTGCAACTTTATTTATCGCAGCGAAAACATCTTGTAAATTTCTACGTTATTTTCGCCTGCAGACTTTTGTCGACTGTGAAAAATTCAACAATTGATTCCATTTGCCATTTCAACCAACCCCACCCAGCAGCACCCACAACAAACTGCTTCTAAAGCCTGGTGTAAGCCTTTGGCTGCCAAACGAGAAATTGATATGAAAATTCGTTTAACCGAAAGCCTTTTAAGCGTGGCGCGCCAGCAGCCACGCCTACGCCTTTGGCCTATCATCCTTGAATATGCAAGCTGACCTGCTTCGCTATAGCAGCCAGCGCTATATCCATTTTCAATTCCATTTCCCCCTTGCGCGCTCTTGGCTTGTTGCGATTATTTGTTTGTGATAAATTTGTGCCATGTCGCCTTGGCACTCTTGACTTTTATTACTGGCCATGGCCGAAAGTCTTGTTGTTAACGTACAAAATGCAGCGCTAGCTTGCAACTCAATTTGTTGCAGCTTTAGCGCCTGTTTGGCAGCAACAAATTTGCGCATTTTTATACTTTTTCTAACATTGCCAGTTACAGTTGAGTATTCTATGTGTGTGTGTGTGTGTGTGTGTGGGCGTCATATTTATGCAATTTTGGCGCATGACGCATGCCACAGTTGCCATTTGTTATTAAATAGACAGCACAAATTTATAAATAAATAAAAACAGCAGTGAAAGCTTAACACATAAGCTCTAAGGATTATTATTGATAGTTAAAGCTTGTAAACAACTCCATTTAAATTTATGCATGTGAATTTTCACTTTCAAGCTGATTTGTTTACATGTCGGCTACGCTATCTACATTCGATATCTACGCGCGTTTGTTTGTTTGTCAGTCACATTAATTAAACAAAACGCAGCAAAAGAAAAGAAATTCACTGGAGTTAAACAGAGCACAACGTAAAGCATTATGCAGTTTTTGTTTATTTATGCTTTACCATTAAAATTGTCAAAAAAGAAAAAAAAGAAATCAACTTCCGCTTGCATATAAAAATATAATAATCCGCAACTTCACTTAGGCAACTCGCTCTCACTCTCTGTCTCGCTCTGTTGTTTTGCTTTTTTATACAGAATTCTTTTTTAGAGTTGAATGCACTGCCTCGTCAAGTCGTTGGATTGACGCGTCTGCCACTTAAGCTGAACAATTTGTCAAAAATAAAAAAATGAGCGAGCAAGAGAGAATAATAATAATTAACAAGAATTGATTGCGTGCTGTGTGGAATGCATAGCCCAAGTTTTAAACACAAGTCGCATATTGTTTTTTATTCAAAGCGCCGCCGCACGTGCCAACAGTTAGTACAAGCTGCTAAAAGTTAGCAGCGCTTTCGAATTCGAAATTTACTTCACGAATTAAATGCGCTTTGAGTATTTTGTGTATTTGGCGTGCTTATGATTTATCTATTTCAATTCCATTGCGGCACATGAATCAGCATTTTGTTTCTATTGCTTTTCGTGCTCGAATTCTTGTCACGCCTGTTGATCGGTCGCTCGCTCTCGCTTTAGCCCTTTTGTTTAGGCCGTTCACCAACCCCAGCGAGACAACTGTGGAGATCGTGTCGAGAGTTTCAATTCGCATTTGGCTGTTTGGCTGTTTGGCCCTGCAGCCAAACGTTTGGCCACTTAATTAGTTTTGAAAATCGCTTTTGATAAGCAAAGCGAAAATAAATATAAAAAATCAAATTTAAGCTTCAGGTAAATCCGTTTACCTGCCCGCACATAAATAAAGCGATTTAGTTTTGTTTTTTCCGCGCGTCTTGCTTTTTTATTTATTTGTATGTGCTGCGCATTTTGTATGAGCTGCGAATAAAAGTGAAAACCAAACCAAAATTAACTTTGCGTTAGATGCAAGATAAAATTGAACTAAAATGTGCTGCGCATGGCAAACAAAAGCAACTAAAATTGTTAGAATTTGCCAGTGAATTATTTTGCTATTTTAGGCTTTCGATTTTTTAAATTACAAATGATGATGCAATTGCATTTCCTTGCGCTCTTGCTCTTTGTTGTTACTTTGCACAGTAGCTGCAAAAGTTATTTGCATAACAAAACAAGCTGCAATGGCCGAGCGGCAGCCACAGCCACAGCCACAACATTCCAACAATACAGACAAACATCAATGCGGCATTCTGTCAAGCCATATAGAGAGAGAGAGATTTTGTATGCAGCCAGAGCAGCATACGAATATTTTATAATTTAGAAGACAACAGTGGGTTGGTGGGCTGGTAGGTTGCTGGGTGGGGGCGAAAGTGAAAAGTGCTGTAAAGAGTTTTTGCATTTGGCTCACGTACTAAAGCAGTGCATCAATCAACATTTTAAAATGCATTTTTATGAATGACAACCAGCAATCAAGGCGAATTGTTAAAATGCAATAATAAATACACAAATTGCAATCAACAAAATAAATCACAACTAAAATTTTATGCTATATATGCAAACTACAAAACTCACACACACGCACACACACATATTGTTACAACTAATTAGACGCTTGTCGTTTCGTTCGTCATAATGTTGTAATAAATACCGTTACAATGTCATTACCGGCATTACCTGACGCTATTCCGGTATTTTTGTTTCTCTCTCTCGCTGTTTTTTGTTAACTGAAACTTCTTTGCGTTCGTCTGGGGCTGTCAATGGCTTGTTAGCTTTACTTGTCTGTCTGCCTGCCTTGCCTGCTGTGCTCTTGACTTTGTTTGAAACTTTGTTTTGCTTTACGGCTTAGAATTTTAATGAGCTTTCGTTTGCTACGTTCTTCTTCTTCTGCTACTTTGTTTGCAACGTCATCTTTGTCATGTGGCCGCCGTGCCTGCTAACTAAGAATAGTTCTACCAACTATTTTGCCAGCCCAGGGGTCATTGCTTAGTTAAAACAGCGTCGTACAACGTTTTGAAACAAACAAACCACGCAGCGTATTTCCTTAAAGTTATTGACTTTTGTCTTCTCTCGCTCGTCATTGTCACACTTTGTCGCTGTTCTCATAGCAACAATGTTGAAGAACTTATCTCTTAACAAATATTGCCCAACATAATTTACACACGCCCAGGCAATTGTGCAAACAAAATGCAACAACAAACAACAACAAACTGTTTATTAAACATACCAAATGTCTGAGTATAATTAACGCTTGTTGTCAATGTTGACATGACCGTCATAGCCCTGAGAAATTTCAGCGTAATTTAGTAGCATATTTGCTTCAGTCACTAATAGATTGCCATATTTGCTTAGTACAGTGAAATAATATTACAACAACAACAACAACAGCAGCAGCAGCTAGAGCCGCTAGCAGCAGCAGCAGCAACATTTGTTAGCCGTGTTAAGAATCCTGTCGAACCGGTCTTTATAAATAGAAGCGTTCATTACGCAAGAATGTGCCCTAAAACGTTGCAACAACCAAGTGCCTAAGAACGAAAACAAAAACAACAACAACGCGAAATAAAACCTGAAATCTGCATAGTGCAAGTTTGCAAGATTAATTAACTCAACGCGCAGACAACAGCAACAGCAACAACAATGCGACTTTTTACGTCCGCAGCAGCGCCTGCAACAAGGCTCAGCACTGAGGCTGGCGAAATTATAGAGAACGCGCATTGCAGACAAAAGCAATCAGCTGGAGCTGCAGCTGTAGCTGAGGTTGGTGCCACAATCTACAGCAATCACAGCAAGTCAAGGTCACTGGAACGCTATGCGGGCTCGCCAGCTTTGCAGCAGCAGCAGCAGCAGCAGCAGCAATTGATATTGCCGCCCTATGCCACGCCCACAAGCAGCACACGACGTCGCCTGCTGTCGCCATTTCGCTCCATAAAGCGTCGCAGTCGCAGCAGCAGCAGCAGCGCCGATTCACAGGGCTACAATCATTTGGCTGTTGTTGTAGCCAATGCTGGCGCCGGCGTGCAGGCCAAGGCGAGCTCTCAAAGCGGAGACAGCGGCACTGGCGGCACCGAGCTGGAGCATGAGCTGGAGCTGGAAATGGAACTTGAACAGGATGATGATGATGAGGCGGAGCAACTAAGCCTAAGCTACTCACAGCTTAGCAGCAGCGGCTGCGATGAGGCAGATGCAGATGCAGATGCAGATGATGAAGCTGCAGCAAAAACAACAAAAGTTGCTGCCTCAACGCAGGCAATTGATGTGGCATTGCAACAAGCAGCAGATGAGCGTAGGCGCAACATTTTGTCTCTTTACTCTTCATCATCCGAGGAGCAGCTGCATTGCCGCATTGGCGACATTACGCTCATGGATGACACTTACTCCAATTGCGATCCACAAAATGATGCGGAGCGCATGTTTCTACAAATTGTTGGCATGTTGCGCGATGAAAATGAGGTTTGTCCTAAATAAGCGTCAAGTTTATAAATACGTTAATTATTTATTATAATTATATATAAACAATATATGAACAACTGTTAACTGCATTTGCTTGCAATAGAAATTCAAATGCCCTTAGCTTGCAACATGTTTGAGTTCGATGCATGTTGTGGCTGCGCTGATTTGTCAGCAAGCTGTTGCGCAACAATGTTGACAAGCAAATGTTGCTAAGCACTTGAGTGCATGTTGCGCTGTCAAAATTATTTATTTTAGCCATTATTTGTCTATTGCAATCAATTTTTGTGCATTAATTTTTTACAGTGCACAGCGTACTGCAGCAGCGCCGCGCATATTTAAGCGCTGCAATTTTAATTAAATAAATTTTCTTTACTCTCCCACGCTTTCGCTTGGCAGCCATTAAAATCTTGATTAATGCCGCAGCCACAGCAACAGCAAGGATTGGCTATGGCCACGGATTTATATAATTAAGCGAAGCAGTTGCAGTTTCAGCAGCTGCAGCAGCTGCACGACTTTAAACAATTGCATTTCAATAAGCAATTAAGCAATTGATTTTAAAGTTGTAATTTCTAAAGTGCGTCTAAAGTTTAGTTGACACAACTAATTGACAGCTGCGCATTTCAAGTTGTCAATTAAATAAATGCAGTTAATCGAATCACACACACACACGTCAATTTGAACGAGTCAAACGCTGACAGTTTTTTAGCTGCAAGGCACGCGCTAAAAAGTGCAGACAGTTGCGCATTTGGCAGCCATTTTGAGCTCACAAGGATATGCGCGCCATTTGCACGTTTCTTTGAGGCGTTGACTGCGCTGCTGATTAAAAGTTAAGCGTGCATTGACCTCTGCTGTGTGATTCAAACGATTGCCTGCGAGCCTTTGTTGTGGCAGCTTGTTTGCTGCTAATTAGTGCGGCACACACAGGTTGCAACTTATTGATTGCGACAATTTGCGAGCCTTTGTTGCTAATTAAAAAGCAATGCAAAGCGGAAATGCATTTGTTGCAATGTTTTGCTGCCTGCCTAATTGGCAATAGTTTAATCTGCTTTGAGCTTTGCACACTTTGCGCAGTTGCTTAAGCCACATAAATATTAATAAACTTGTTTGGGCAGCCAAAAGCAAACAAAGCAGCCAAGCAGTGCGTAGAGCTCAAACTAATCAAAATAAAAGCAACACACACGCACATCGTGCATTTGCATTTGCATTTGCTACAAAAACAATGCAGAGCTGTTAACACAATGCTTTATTCATTAGGCATGTGCTCTGGAGTTGAGAATTTTACATGCACTACTGCCTGAGCATGAGTTAAGCAAAGTTCAGCAGCAGCAAACTAAAAACTGAGTTACAAAATGAAATGAAATTATGAAAAGGAAAACAACATGGCAGGCAGCAAAATAACTATAACTAAATACAATAATAGACTAAATGGAGTGGGTTGAGTGTCAGGATGTGCTACAAAGTTGAAAGTTTTCTCTCGCTCTCGCTCTGGCTGTGCACAGGTAAATGCATTTTGCTTGTTGCATGCATTTTCAATGCAAAATGGCTGCACTGAAAGTTTTCGCTTGGCCCACCGCACTGCACCTGCTAAATGGTCTGACAAAGCAAAATTGAAAAGCGAAAATACGCAAAATGAAACGTGCGCCACGACAACAGATGCTGCTGCTGCAGCTGCCACGCCCCTTTGCACAGCCCGCGCCCCAAATAGTTTCAGCTTACAAAGCGTACGCAAGAACGAGTCGTGCCTGGCGCGCCCCTGCGGCAAAAGCATAAAAGTTAAAGCGCCTTTTACCTTTCATTGCTAATGAAGGCAGCAGCAGCAGCAGCAACAGCAGCAGCGCTGGCAACAAAGCAAAGATAGCGCAGCGGGTTGCCTTTGATTTACGCCTTTAAAGTTGCCCCAGTTGCTGCAAACGCAACAATGAGCGTAACTTAATTATGGCCGCCCATAGCTTACACTAGACGTATACGCAACGTAATTTATGCCCAGGCCCAAGAAGTAGGCAACACAATATTACACAATGTATGACAAATTGCAGTTTGTCTTATCGCTATGCCAGTTAATTATTAATATTTATGCATGCGCTCGCTTTGCTTGTCCCTTGCAGAAGATGCGCCAATTCCAAAAGGTGCTGGAGGATTTGAGCTCACGCGTCGCTCTGGCCGAGCAAACAAAGAATGGCTGGCAGGCACCCGCCTCGTTGGGCGAGGCCAATGAGCAAATGCAACAGCTGCAGCGGCTGCGGGACAAAATGACAACGGCCAGCGCATTGTTGGACGATTGCAATGAGCAGCAGTCCTTCTTCACCGCCAATCAAGTGCTGGTGCCCACACCCTGTTTGTCCAAGCTGGAGGACTTGAATACACGGTAAGTCGCAGCCACAGCCCCATTCAGTTTACACCACCCACAATTTCGATTGTTACAGCATGAAACTGTTGCAAATTGACATGGACGAGCGGCAAAAGGTTCTGTGCCAGGCGGGCGCTAATCATACGCACGAGAATGGCGACGATGGGCGTAATACATCCAACAGTGGCACCATTGGGCCATTACCTAATTTGGGGCAGAGTGTAAAGCCGCCCTGGGAGCGTGCCACAACGGCCACCAATGTGCCTTACTACATCGAGTGAGTAACTAACAGCAAAGCCCTTTGTTAAGCAACAGCCAATTAAGACTTGTCACACACTCTCGCTTAGCCATGAGCGTGAAACCACACACTGGGACCATCCAGAGATGATTGAACTGATGAAAGGCCTGGCCGACCTCAACGAGATTCGCTTCTCAGCGTATCGCACGGCCATGAAACTGCGCGCAGTGCAAACGCGTTTGGGTGAGCAAACATAATAAACATTCATATTTATTTATTTATGCTAATGCTAATTTCACTGCGCAGCGCTCGATCGCGTTTCCATGGCTACTGCTTGCGAGTCCTTCGATCGCCATGGACTGCGCGCTCAGAACGATAAGCTAATCGATATACCGGACATGACTACAGTGCTGCATTCGCTTTATGTGACAATCGATAAAATTGATTTGACACTGCTGCTTGATTTGGCCATTAACTGGATATTGAATGTCTACGACTCGCAGCGCACTGGACAGATACGTGTGCTCAGCTTTAAAGTGGGACTGGTGCTGCTTTGCCGCGGACATCTGGAGGAGAAGTATCGCTATCTGTTTCGCCTCGTAGCCGACACAGAGAAGCGCGCAGATCAGCGCCGTCTAGGGCTGCTGCTGCATGATTGCATACAGGTGAGCAGCATAGAACCAACTGCCCGCCATAGCAGCAACTTTAACTATAAATTTATCTTTAGGTGCCGCGCCAGCTAGGCGAGGTTGCTGCCTTTGGCGGCTCAAACATTGAGCCGTCGGTGCGCAGCTGCTTGGAGCAGGCGGGCATATCGCAGGAGGCCATCGATGGCAATCAGGAGATATCAATTGAGCTGCAGCATTTCCTGGGCTGGCTGCAGCATGAGCCGCAGAGTCTGGTCTGGCTGCCAGTGCTGCATCGTTTGGCTGCAGCCGAGGCGGCCAAGCATCAGGCCAAGTGCAATATTTGCAAGGAGTATCCAATTGTGGGCTTCCGCTATCGCTGTCTCAAGTGCTTCAACTTTGACATGTGCCAAAAGTGTTTCTTCTTCGGCCGCAATGCCAAGAATCACAAGCTAACCCATCCCATGCATGAGTACTGCACAACGGTGCGTATGCGCAATTAGTTTGAATTGAAAACTAGACTTTAATGTTTATGCTTTTTGCAGACCACATCCACCGAAGACGTGCGCGACTTTACGCGTGCGCTCAAGAACAAATTCAAGAGTCGCAAATACTTTAAGAAGCATCCACGCGTCGGTTATTTGCCCGTGCAGAGCGTGCTCGAGGGCGATGCACTGGAGAGTCCAGCGCCCAGTCCACAGCATACAACGCATCAGCTGCAGAACGATATGCACTCGCGGCTGGAAATGTACGCCTCGCGACTGGCGCAGGTCGAATACAGCGGCACCGGCTCCAATTCGACGCCGGACAGCGATGATGAGCATCAGCTGATTGCACAGTATTGCCAAGCGCTGCCCGCCAGCAATGGCAGCGGACCCAAGTCGCCGGTGCAGGTAATGGCGGCCATGGATGCCGAGCAGCGCGAGGAGCTGGAGGCCATTATACGCGATCTGGAGGAGGAGAACGCCAATCTGCAGGCAGAGTATCAGCAGCTGTGCAGCAAGCAGCAGTCGGGCACGCCGGACGACTCCAACGGCATGCAGCACTCCAGCTCCAGCATGACGGGTCTGGCCAGCCAGGGCGAGCACGGACAGGTAACACACTACCAAATGAGTTGTTGTTTTTATAAATACACCTCGTTTGTTTTGTCTTATAGGACATGATGGCCGAGGCCAAGCTGCTGCGCCAGCACAAGGGACGCCTCGAGGCGCGCATGCAAATACTGGAGGATCACAATCGGCAGCTGGAGGCGCAGCTGCAGCGACTGCGTCAACTGCTCGACGAGCCAAACGGCGGTGGTGGCAATAGCAGCGCCAACAGCAGCACACTGAACAGTGCGCCAGGCTCAGCGCTCAACTCCAAGCCCAACACGCTGCAAACTCGCTCCGTTACCGCCTCGCAACTGAACACAGATTCGCCGGCCAAGATGAATCAACAGAACGGTCACTACGAGCACAATTCAAGTGAGTGGCAGTCGAGTTAGACATGCGTTTGCTTTCATTTGTTAGTTTTAGTTTGTTGCGTTAGCTGCGTTTGCTTAGACTAACTCGCTTAACTCTCAATGCATGTGCATTTGTCTTTGTCTGTTGTTCCTTCACGCAGAGGGCGGCATCATGTTGCCTGAGCTGCAGCAGCAGCATCAGCAGCTGGCCAATTTGGCTGCCAAGCATCATCAGCATCAACTCAGCGGCGCACTAAACGCTTTGCATCAACAGCAGCAGCAGCAGCAGCAGCAACATCATGCGCAACGTGGCAACTTGCTTCAAGGCAACGGTAGCTTGGATATGGCCAATAGCATGCAGACTTCCGTTTACTTTGGCGACGACGGACGTCCGCCACCGCCACCGCACTCAAGTCTGTTGCAGCAACAGCAGCAACAACAACAGCTACAGCAACAGCATTTAAATGGTGCGGAAATTGCTTAAAGTTGTCGTTTTCCTTTTTTCTATTTAGTTTCGTTTATAATTTCTTGTTCAGTTGTTAGCTTTGCGTTCTTTGTTCTTTGTGTTGTTTGTTTGTGCAACTTTTATTGACCACAACTAATGTAATATTTCTCTTGATTGATTCCCTTCCTTGCTGGACTGTAGATCTTGCCTAAAGCGTTTGGACTGTTTTAGCCAAATCGGTAATAAGCAAAACATAATTATGCGTGTTGTCTCTATTATTATATAATTTTAATTTACAAACCGCTGCTACCACAAACATTGTCTAATTTATGGCTTTGTGTGTTCTCTGCGTTTAGATGGCACGAAAAATTTGGTCACTGTTATTACGGAGCAGGAAATCGAAGCCATTAACGAGGATTTGGATGAGAGGAGCAGCAGCAGCACGATTACGACGAATACAACGACGACGACAGAGCGAACCTGCGTGGAGCTAAAGAAATAAGCTATGCATACTTATACGAAACACAAAAATGATAAACAATCTTTTTAAAAAGAAAACTACATTTCATTCTAATGGCTGGCGTGCAAGCAAATTAAGCAACTTATACATATATTTATACATATTAATATTTAAACGAGCAACGTTTTATATTAGTTATGCGAATTATACACACATATATATAGTGCTAAGAGAATGATACATATTAAAAGCTGGAAATAATGCAGAAAAATATAAAGATTAGTTAAGTTACTTGTAATCGCTAATTATAATACCAAGTACATTGCGAGAATTGTTATAAACGCACTTTTTTAAACACAAAAAGAAACGAAAAAACTAACTAAAGGCACCATAAATCTATAAACGATTATTTTTACTTTTATTAACAGTTATTATTTTATTTTGTCTGTAACTGTTTACAATACATTTTATTTTAATTGTAATTTTGTATTATATTGTATGTGCTATAACCGTTAGTGTGCTGGCAATGTTTTCAATTAAAAACAATTAGTTAATATTCATGAATACACTTCAGACTGCGTTTTATTTCAATTGTTGAATTGATTTTTTAGTTTATACAAGTAAACTGATGACGAATACGATCACTAAATGGACCACCTTTTCTATAAAACCTTTACTATAAAATAATCCAATCAAACAATTCATACTATAGAATTCGATATGTTAACTAGTTAAATCAATAACAATCCAATTAGAGCAACTAGTCAAATTACAATAAAATACAAATCGCTTTAGAAATACCCAAACCGTTTTTAGATTTCTAGCAACAAGTAAATAACATATGTAAATCTAAATTCAATTTAAACTAATAACCAACCCTCAAAAATATATAAACTTTTGGAAAATAATATCAAATTATAAACAAGACAATATCAAATATCATAGACTTCATAGTAAACTTTAGTTGAATTGTATGAGAACTTTTAATTTAGTTTCATTTTTAGGTTTTATTGTTATAGTAATAACAAGAACTGACTATGAAAAGCTTACGCACACACTCACACACACACACACAAAGAGAGAAAGAAAGTTGTGTGCTGTCTTTTAAATTTTCTTAAAGCTTACAATCAATGTAGAAAAGTTACCCACTATGCATATTTTTCTAACCATTAACGATAATAAACTAATAAAGTCCTACCAAATAACCAAACAGTTTAAAACCCTCCGTTTCAAGTTAAAAACAATGAACCAAAAGTGAAACAACAAATGCTTATTAAAAATACTTATAAAGGCACATAACTTAAATTCTAGTAACCAACTAACCCCATGACTAGTCTAAATAATTAGTAAACATATCCCAAGCAAATACTAAACAATTAAAATTAAGCTACAAGTTTACATATTCAACACGAATTTAAATGCATGCATGCTACTTACACAAAACTAATATTACGCATACGCCCAATAAACCAAAATGCCATCAGAATTCATTTCAGTAAGACACAAGCTAAATAGTTTTCTCCTTTAGTGGAACATATTGATACAAAACTAAATCGAATGAAGCAATTCAAGCATATCCCCAAATAGTCTTCAGTGCATCATGTGGTTGTCTATGATATAATTATGGAATATAACTTGTAACTAGACACAAATTAAACAATCAACGAAACTTATTTATACATATAGTACGTACATATATATCAAATATACTCGTCAATATGCATATTGCGTGCTATATGGCTTGGCTTCTCATTTGGCAAATATATAATATTTATATGGTATACATATTGAAATTATTAGGCGCAACTGCAAGCCAATACAAGTACTTATGAAGCTAATTGATAGTTACTTTTTACAGTAAGCTCGCTTA
This sequence comes from Drosophila busckii, assembly GCF_011750605.1. Taxonomy (NCBI): domain Eukaryota; kingdom Metazoa; phylum Arthropoda; class Insecta; order Diptera; family Drosophilidae; genus Drosophila; species Drosophila busckii. The sequence continues at coordinate 3,025,478 of NC_046607.1, read as the reverse complement.
GCACAATTGTGTACATTAGCCCGAGCCCGCAACCGCATCCCCAAACTCTTTGTTGACTGCTTAATATACCGCTAGAGTTTACTTGTGTTAGCAAACAAAGCAACAACAACAAAATGACAAAAAAAACGAATATAAAACACAAATAAATGAAAATTCTTTTAGTGGTAGTCCGCATTATCAATGCGGGCGTATTCTATTGTACCTATCTTTTGATACCGTTTACTACAAATCTAAGGACTATAATCGTATTAAAAACAAATTAGAATTTTACTTAAGTTTCAATCATTTGGTAGCAGACTTGAAGCAGATCAACTTGCAAGCTCAGAAATTTCCATATACTCTACAAATGTTAGAAATTATATACATACATGCATACATATACATATAAATAAATACATACATATACATATATATATTATATATACATGTGCAAACATGTAAAAACTAAACTCAAATATCAAACAAAATCATGTTTAAACGTTTATAAACATACAGACAAACACAAACAACTCACACACACACACACACACACAAACACACTCTCACACATAAGTACAGGCATATATTTATACATAAAGGATAACTATGATATTAACATATAATACAGCTATACATATATGAACATTGAAGAGTTGATACAATAAATAAAACAAAAACACATTAATTGCGTTTCAAACAAATCTTTTACTTACCCGCGTATCTTTCAGATACTTTTGCTTATGCAGAAAATAAAAACTGGATACATTTAATTTTTCTTTTATTCTCAAGTTTATTCACCTATTCTATTTTACACTTGAACTTATAGCGTATTACCAACATCCAATGACGAATACCACAAGAAAGATACTGAAAGCAGCGAATACAAGTTAGGAGTAAAGATATAGATAGAGAGAAAGATATAGACAGTTGAAAGAGATCGCCTTCTAGTTGCCAAGTAAACAAGTAACGGGCACTCAGTGATGATAGTAGGCATGGGGATCAACAGCAGGAGCAGGATAATGTGCATAGGGGCTATGTGCTAAGGCGGGATAAGCAGCATGGAAGTGTGGAGCGGGTAAATGAGCGGGCGCTGAAATGGCGACGGGCACTGGAGCCGGAGCGGGCGGAGCAGGCACATGCGCTGGCTCTGGACGATAGGCAAGCGGATAAGAGAGCAGCGATAGCGGTGTTTTGGGCACTGGTGGCAATGGCGGTGCAGGTGCTGGGCCTGGTAGATGCTTATAGCCCAACGGCTCCTTGCGCACAACCGCATTGAAACCATGATGCGGATCTGCAGTGTAGTCAACAGTGCGCTTGGTGCCATCTGGATCAACGACGGAATAGCTGCCCTTGACGACATCGCCATGACGTGTCTCATGCTGGCTCTTCAGATCGCCAGTGTAGCCGTCCTGTATGTCATAGCCAAAGGAGTACTTGGGATCAGCATCATATGGCTCCGGTGCAGCGGGCTTCGGAGCTGGAGCTGGAGCTGGAGCTGGAGCTGGTGCCGCATATGCTGCATGATGTAGACCATAGCCCGCATAGCTGTGCAACGGTCCTGCCGGTCCGCCATAGTAATTTCCAGGCCCAATGACGCCAGCATAGGCAATGCTCAGCGCAGCGCAAAGCAGAATAAGCTAAACAATAAACAAAAGATAGTTTAAACTTATTTATTCACTTTAGAGCGCACAAGTTTTATATGTTTGCTCATGTTTTTTCACAATTTAACACTTCATAACTTTTCACACACACCTTGAACATGAGTTCGCTTTGCACTTTTTAATCCTTTAGAGCCCAAACGGCAAACACCACTGCAAATGTGGCTAAGTAAGTTGAGAACTGAGAAGCTCAGCAATGATCGCGCTGGAAGAACTAACAACAACTGCAAAAGTTGCTTTGGCTTTTGGCCAATTTATAGTAAAGCTGTGGCGCCAAATGTCGCCAGCTTCACATAGCGGCGCAAAAGACCAAGCGAACAATAAACTAATTGAAGATCAAGCGAGACCAGTCAAGCGGTCCCAGACTGATCATGCCACATGGCGCTGCAACGAACAAGCAAACAGCGAGTCAGACAAACAGACAGACAGCCAACAAGACTGGGCAGCCACCTGGCGGTGAATCGTGTCTGCGGGTTCAACGTATCGACTTAGAAAGGTTATACAGCCGGCAAACCATTTAAAGGGACTCGGCAGTGACTCGTTTTGCTGTTTGCCCTTTCACTTTTGTACTCGCGCTTGGCGAGCTTATAAACAAATTCGCTGCAGCGTTGGTCAATTGAAATGTTAAATTATTAGCACCTAGGACTTGAAGCTGCAGAAGTTTTTTGGCCACATAATTAGTGTGTTTGCCAGCAGTAACCGAATCGACACATGAAATGGCAACAAACGGCAGCCAACAGCTACGATAGCAACATTTGAACATGCAGCAAAAGGTCAGACAGCCAACAATTAAATTACATGCGGCAAACAAATGCAGCGAGCGCTTAAAAAGCGAAAGGTCAGCCCAGCGCTCCTTCAGCTACTCCCGCTCCTCGCCTGCTGCTGCTGCCGCTTGCTTGCGAATAATGTCATTAGTTCGTTTGCTTAATTTATGATCGCAAATTTGTTGCAGATCTGCGCCAATCTGTTGACAGTTTGGAGCCCATTGTATGCGACATATATAGCAAGAAATCGTGCAAGCAAAAGCAATTGATCAATACAATGTCAGCACATTGCAAAATATTTGCAGTTGTGGGCCCAGTTGGTGACTCAGGCAATATCTAGAAAATAAATATGTTTTGACTGCCACGCTTAGCGTCTGTTAATTAGAGCAGTTTGATAAGACGCAGGAGCTCAGCTGTTTTCAAATTGAAAACGTGTTCGGCTTAGAGCTGTTGGCCATGTCTGGCTTTCAGTTCAGTTTGCAAATGAAAGTCGTGGCACAATGGACTTCCAAGCTGCGCTGGAGAAATGCGGCAGCTTTGGGCGCTTCCAATACGTCATGTTGCTGCTCTACGGCTACACCAACATACTCGGCTCATTGCACTACTTTTCACAAACGCTCATCACATTCACGCCGGAGCATTGGTAAGCCAACGATGCATAAATAAACTAATTTTAACGTAGCCTCTGTAGGTGCTATCATGAGCAGCTGCAGCAGCTGAATGCCACGCAGTTGCGCGCTGCTTATGCGAATATCAGCCACGCATCCTGCACCTTGCTGGAGCGCGTGGACAATGGCACTGGTGTCGTCGCTACAACTGGCCAGTGTGCTCATTGGATATTCAAGCATGAAAGCAACTATACGAGCATTACCAGCGAGGTACAGTAGGCAGCAGCTAATTCGTTCTTAGACTCACATTTGTATACTGCAGCTTGAGTGGGTCTGTGGCAAGTCTCATCATGCAGCAGTTGGTCAATCATTCTTCTTTCTGGGCTCAGTTGTTGGCACTATATTATTTGGCTATCTATCGGATCACATAGGTCGACTGCCCACATTGCTGATGACAACGCTATCTGGCGCATGCGGCGATTTTATGACTTCATTTGTCTACAGCTTGCCCTTGTTTGCCATTTCGCGTTTCGTTTCCGGCCTGTCCACTGACACTATGTACTATATGATGTACATTTTAGGTGAATGTCATTGCTTTATGTACTGCATTTAATTCACGCCCTGCACATTTGCAGTGTTTGAGTATCTCAGTCCCAAGCATCGCACGTTCGGGCTCAACATCATACTTGCTTTCTTCTATTGCTTTGGTCTGGTGACTTCACCCTGGGCTGCCATTTGGATTGGCAACTGGCGTAAGTATCTTTGGATTGCCTCGTTACCAGCGCTAGGCGTGCTGGCCTATCCGCTGTTCATTTGTGAGAGCGCGCAGTGGCTGCTGACAAAGCACAGATACGACGACGCTGTCAAGAGTCTCAAATGGGTGGCCAAGTTCAATGGCCGCAAGCTGCAAGAAGCTGAGCTTAAGCAATTTGTTCAGCACTATTTTGACAAGCATAACCAAGAGCAGAAATCAAAATACCATGCAGACACCTTCATGGGCATGTTTCGCACTCCACGTCTACGTCGCTTTACGCTCACTTTGATGCTCAAATCGTAAGTTGATTGCATAGCTTAGATGTAAATTTAATAATGCACATTTCAGCGTAATCATAACACTATCGAACGATGTAATCCATCGCAACATGGAGGGTCTTGGCACATCGCCATTCAAGCTATTCTCCATAACTTCGCTCAACTATTTGCCAGCGGGCGTAACAATTCTGCTGCTGCAAAACAAAATCGGACGCAAAGGCATGGCCTGCGGTGCGCTGCTGATTGGTGGCATTATAACCACAGTTACGGGCTATCTTATTGCCCATCTGGACCCAAAACAGAATGCACTGCTGCTTGCTGTCATGATCGGCTTGGGACGCTATGGCGCCACAGTCAGCTATGATGCGGAGATCCAATATGCAGCTGAGATAATACCAACTACTGTGCGAGGACGTGCTGTTTCCAATGTGCACGTTGTAGGATTGGCCTCCAGCTCACTGGCCTTCTATGTGATTTACTTGGCAAAGTTCTACAAGCCACTGCCATCCATATTCATAAGCTGTCTAATGTTTTTGGGCGCCGGCCTGTGTCTAACGCTTCCAGAAACTTTAAACAAGTGAATTTTTATTTATGCAGCACTTGTCATCAAAATTTATATATTTTATTTTAGAAAGCTGCCTGAGAACCTCAAAGAAGCAGAGAACTTTGCCCAAGACGAGCCTTGTCTATTATTTCCATGCCTTAAGAGAAAAACTCAAAGTTTATCAAATTCTACATAAGAAATATATTCGTATTGAAAAGCGATATGATATTTTATATACATATATTAACAAATAACTATAAGCAAACCAGACAACTATCAAATTTTGAATAGTTCTAACTCAGCGTCCAAGCTTACTTTAATTATAGCTAAGCTATAAACAAAATAGTACACAATAGATGACGAATTTTTCGAAACAATTAATTTTGAAAGGCTGCCAGTCTGCGAAAAACAAACGGATTTTTCTTTTCTATGCCATTTTATGTGGACGTGCAAACACAATTCAAATGTATGCTTTAAAAAATTATTTAACACTGTTGTCAACGAAATGGTAAACAAACAACACAAATTTCTGTGGAATATCAATGTTTGATAAGCAATAGCTCAGCTGAAATGGAGTCCAATTTCAGAGTTTCATACCTTGTTAGACTTGTGAGATGCATCAGAATTAAACTGCATTCAAATTTGGAAGTTTTCAGATTTTTAATATACGAAAAATTTTAAAGTTGTAAAAACCTAAATAATGATGCAACTTTGTTTTTAGCATCAATACGAGCGTAACACAGCATTACACTCAAGAATTGGATGATTTTTAAGAAAGTTGTGGCAACTCAACAGGGGGAAGAGAGTTACATCAATAACAAAAGATTGCTATATTAATGCTTAATGCTGTAACTTTGTTTTAGGTAAATATGTTAGACAAACAGTGCGCAAGAATTTTCTCATTAGTAGGCAACAGTGAACGCCGCTGTTAATAGGAGGAACAAATAGAGTTACATTAATAACAAAATGTTGTGTTTTTCTATCACTAAAATGCTACACCTAACTAAATCCAACAGATCCTCTGTTTGTTCATACAACAAAACCTTTCCTTATTGATCACTTTCGTTTTAAGGAACTATAAAACCTTTTCATTGTTGTCGATTACCTGGGCAGCCTTGAAAACGCCACTATAATGACGAATTACTATGCATAGTGTGTGTTGCCCCAAGTGGCAGCTACCCAAAGCCATTCATCGACTGTTAAAGTCAAAGGAGGCGCATCTTATGCAGTAGCTGCCTTTAAATGTATGAACCATTTAGTTAGCTGCCCCTTTGCCTGCAACCGTTGATCCCAAGTGCGTAAAATTACGATTATTTTGATTTTAGAAAATAAACGAATTTTGCTGAACAACACAGAGACACTCATTAAAGCGTCGACATGCCAAAGAAATTTTGTAAATAGCCAAGTCTTGAATAATACTTATGCAGCAACCGAATCAAGATTTTCTGAGAATTCTATTCATAGAGTTGCTGCCTAATCCAAGTTCATCAGGAATGTCAAGTATTTAATTTTTAATCTTCAAAAGCAACTCTATGCATTTTGATATTTTGCAATACTATTAATGAGTTGCAATTTATGTAGGACGCTTTTGACAGCTGCAATAAATACAATTAATAATAGGCTTCCAGTTTGCCAAATTTTTATAAAAAGCAATACTTTACTTTAACTTGTAAATTATGAGCTTGAATACAAGTAATCCACTGCTAGCTGTGATGAAGTGTGAGATGTGCCCGAATAAGGTTACAAACTTTGCAGTCGGCCTCTGTGAGCGCTGCGTTAGCATCTGGACGAGCAAGCGCAGTCTGGAAAATATACAGATTACCGTGGGCCATGTCAAGTCAGCCATCGTAAGCATGCATCAGAGAAAATCTTACGAGCATATGTCTGCGCCATTCCGGCAAGCCATAGAAGCAGAACAGCGCAAGCGTAGACTTAAGGTTGAGCTCTTTACAAAGTTTCGCGAAAAGTTTCAAGATGGCGTACTCAATACGGAAGAGAATTGTGTTCATGCAAAGTTTGTGGCGGATGACAACTATTTTGATGCAATAGATGTTGATATGAGTTTACTAGGTGTCGATTTTAGTGCAATTTAATAAAGTCAGTCCGAGTTGCGATTGCAATTTTAATTGATTATAGCCAATATGCAGTGCAGTGTTTCTGTCAGTTATTGGGTAGTACATTTTGGTAATGAAAATGTTTAGTCAAATTTGCGTCACTAGTTGTATGTTTATCGCAAATGAACATCAATCTACATAAATAAGTGCTAGTATATATAGTATATATATATGCTATGTACAAAATTATCAACTTGAATTTCAATGCAAGGTTCTCCTTTAAATATATCTACATACATCTATTATCTGCCTTTGGCTAGTCCTAATTTACAAATACATTGAAGCATTATATTATACAAATTCTTGTAGGCCATTCAAAAGCTCAAAATTGAAAAATAGTTTTTAATATTTTCTCAATTATTTCTGTATTAAGCCAGCCCTTTGTTGCAAGTTTTAAACGTTTAAAGTTCCTGGCGCTGAATTAAGCTCGTATGTGAAATAAATTAATGAGGAAATAGAAAGTAGCACGCAGAAACATGTTTGAAGTTGTAATTAAAGCCGACTTCAGTTAACAAAGGGAAATGTTGCTGCATACTGTGTGGCAAATGGAAAACAAACAATTTTGCTGCTGCTGCTCTATGTCGCAAATAAGACTCGCAAGCTTGCCTATTTCCGGTGCAATAAATCGCAAGACTTGTACAATTCCTAGTCGTATATGTTATATTTAAAAGACGCAGCAAATTTGAGAAGGCAAATTTGAATATCACGCGTAATGAATATATCATAATGCAATTAACAAAATGCATTTATGCCATGCACACGCATGTCACGTTACACGTTCCAAATTTATTAAATGCCAGCTTAAACTATATACCGAGAACCCAGTAAAACTTAAAAAACAATATTGAACATGAAACACTATTGTAATAAAAATTGATTTGTTGTTATTATGTATACTTTCAAATTTGGCTCTCAGAATTGCATAGCAGTCAGAATTTGCAAGGTGTGGTACTGCTCGCACAATTGTGGATTATATGTGCTAATTTTGATTTTTGTTCATTCAGCTTGTTCATAAATCAATATTACTTTTCTTTTTAAAATATTACATTTAAATGAATCTAAGTAAGTTAGTCTGAGCGGAAAATAATAATATTTTTATGAATTATCGCTAGTTGTCTTTAATAAAAGTAATTGTTTACATATCGAAACTATTCTGGACTATTCGCACATTAAAAATATCGATAATTTTAGATTATTTTGATATCAACAACCCTATTAAGATCTTGCCGCCAAAAAGACCCGCAACACGCCGAGACAACAAAAATATTGTTGCTGTTAAATAATTAATAATATAAACATTATTAGATCGAATTTACTATTTTTGTTATTATTGAAATTGTTGTGTACGCTTGCACTTGTTGAAAATGGTAAGTTTATAAATGCTTCCTAGTTATTTTAAATAAAGATGTACTGCATTTGCATAGGACAATCCCAGCTCGCCGCCGCCAAACACGCCCAGCGATCTGGCTGATCGTCGGGTTACAATGACATCGCCTGCTGTCGACTTTGAGCCTTTTGAAAACGAGGATGAGATTCTCGGAGATCAGACAGTGCGCCATGAAAATGAGGAGGATGGCGAGGAACTGTTTGGCGACAACATGGAGAATGGTATGTAAATATAGAATAGAAAACATGAACAAATATTAAATTGTGTTAAATGCAAATAGATTATCGTCCTATGCCTGAGCTGGACCACTATGATCCAGCCATGCTGGACGATGAGGAAGACTTCTCAGAGTTGTCGCAGGGCGAGCGCTTTGCGGCCGAGTCGGAAATGCGTAGACGTGATCGTGCTGCTGGCATTCATCGAGACGATCGTGATCTGGGCTTTGGTCAATCCGATGATGAGGATGATGATGTGGGACCACGCGCCAAGCGACGCGCTGGTGAAAAAGCAGCTGTTGGTGAGGTGGAGGACACTGAGATGATTGAGTCCATTGAGAACTTGGAAGACACCAAAGGTCACTCAACAAAGGAATGGGTTAGCATGCTCGGGCCACGCACTGAAATTGCCAATCGCTTTCAATCCTTCCTGCGCACGTTTGTGGATGATCGTGGAGCGTATACTTATCGTGATCGCATACGGCGCATGTGCGAGCAGAACAAGTCATCATTTGTAGTGTCCTACACAGACTTGGCCAACAAGGAACATGTGCTGGCATACTTCTTGCCCGAGGCGCCGTTTCAAATGCTAGAGATCTTTGACAAGGTGGCCAAGGATATGGTATTGTCCATCTTTCCCACCTACGAGCGTGTGACTACTGAGATACACGTGCGCATTTCGGAACTGCCACTGATCGAAGAATTGCGCACCTTCCGCAAATTGCATCTTAATCAGCTGGTGCGTACCTTGGGCGTCGTCACTGCCACCACGGGCGTGCTGCCGCAGCTGTCTGTCATCAAATACGATTGCGTCAAGTGCGGCTATGTGTTGGGCCCCTTTGTGCAGTCACAGAACACGGAAGTCAAGCCCGGCTCTTGTCCTGAGTGTCAGAGCACAGGTCCGTTTTCTATTAATATGGAACAAACACTGTATCGCAATTACCAGAAGATAACGCTGCAGGAATCACCTGGTCGCATACCAGCTGGTCGTATACCGCGCAGTAAGGATGTCATCTTGCTGGCAGATCTCTGCGATCAATCCAAGCCTGGTGATGAGCTCGAAGTCACTGGCATTTATACCAACAACTATGATGGTTCGCTTAATACAGATCAAGGCTTCCCTGTCTTTGCTACGGTTATTATAGCCAACCATGTTGTGGTCAAGGATTCGAAGCAAGTGGTGCAGTCACTTACCGATGAAGACATTGCCACTATACAAAAGCTGAGCAAAGATCCTCGTATTGCCGAACGTATTGTGGCATCTATGGCGCCTTCCATTTATGGTCATGACTACATCAAGCGCGCCCTGGCTTTGGCGCTATTCGGTGGCGAGTCTAAGAATCCAGGCGAGAAGCACAAAGTACGTGGCGACATCAATATGCTGATCTGCGGTGATCCTGGTACGGCGAAGTCGCAGTTCCTTAAGTATACTGAGAAAATAGCACCGCGTGCCGTTTTTACTACCGGCCAAGGCGCCAGCGCTGTGGGTTTAACTGCCTACGTTCGGCGTAATCCTGTCTCCCATGAATGGACACTGGAAGCTGGGGCCTTGGTGCTGGCCGATCAGGGCGTCTGTCTGATTGATGAGTTCGACAAAATGAACGATCAGGATCGAACGTCTATACACGAGGCCATGGAACAGCAGTCCATATCTATATCAAAGGCAGGTATTGTTACCTCGCTGCAAGCCCGTTGCACAGTTATTGCTGCTTCCAATCCCATTGGCGGTCGCTATGATCCATCCATGACCTTCTCAGAGAATGTAAATTTATCGGAGCCTATATTGTCGCGTTTCGATATACTATGCGTGGTCAAGGATGAGTTTGATCCCATGCAGGATCAACAGCTCGCCAAGTTTGTGGTGCATTCGCACATAAAGCATCATCCCAGCGAGGAGGAGCAACCCGAGCTGGAGGAGCCGCAGATCAAGACTGTGGAGGAGATACCACAGGATCTGCTGCGCCAGTACATTGTCTATGCAAAAGAAAATATAAGGCCCAAACTAACGGTAAGGATAAACAAGCACCTTTTTGTTTTTGATTTGGCCAATAAAAATGTTTTTCTGCTTTATAGAACATTGATGAAGACAAGATTGCCAAGATGTACTCACAGCTGCGTCAAGAGTCGTTTGCCACTGGCTCACTGCCCATCACAGTGCGTCACATTGAGAGCGTCATACGCATGTCCGAGGCCCATGCACGACTGCATCTGCGTGAGAGTGTAGTGGAGGCGGACGTCAGCATGGCTATACGTATGATGCTGGAGAGCTTCATTGAGGCGCAAAAGTTCAGCGTAATGAAGAAGATGCGCAACACATTCCAAAAGTATTTGGCCTTCCAGAAGGATCACTCCGAATTGCTATTTTTCATTCTGCGCCAGCTCACGCTCGATCAGCTGGCTTACATTCGCTGCAAGGATGGACCGAGTGCCACGCATGTGGAGATTATGGAACGCGACTTAATCGAGCGCGCCAAGCAGCTGGACATTACCAATCTGAAAACATTCTACGACTCGGAGTTGTTCCGCAACAATGGTTTCTCATACGATCCCAAGCGGCGTACGATTTTGCAGATTGTAGTCGATGGAGCTGCTTAAAGATTTTAATTTCTGCTTATTTATCTCATTTAACATATCTCATCATACATGTGTTTTATTTTCCCTCATTACATTTATGTCAAATAAAGATACACATTTTTTATTTTTACTTACTGACTTTAATTACCGTTGATCAAACCGTTAAACATATTTTCCATCTCTTCCATAAATTCATCTGGAAACTCAAGATCGGCTTTCATCGTGTCATATGCTATTGAATACGCCTCTGCGCTAAAGTTACCCATTTTAGTCATTTTTGACTCATCGCAACCACCATTTAAATCTCCACAAGCTATAAACGGCAACAGTTTGCGATTAATCTCGGAGCCAGTCTTGCCAGCCAATTCTCTTATATCATCCCTCGCCGGATTGATGATTTGTGGAATGTAGCCAGCGGGCAGACTGAATCCTGTGCAGACTACAAATGCTTCAATGCTTGATGGACGCGAACTCTTCGGTTTAAAGATTTCACAGTGTTGGAAGAACGTTAGCATCTGGGACTCGAGCAAAGTGTTGGCTCTGCCTTTGAATATTTTAGCCACAAACTTGCCGCCTGGCTCTAACACAAAAGTGGCTATACTTAGCGCTGAGACTATTAACTGGTTTTGCATATACTCGTCCATTTCATGCACGCCAGTTACGTCCGGTGCGCCATCGCACACTACTAGCTGAACCTTCTGGTTACCGTCTTCGTCAAAGTGCTTAATTATTGCCTCAGCTGTGCTTTCTTTCGTAATATCACCCTGCAGCTGCGTTACTCCTCGTATGGGAGCCATAGCCTGCAAATCTACTGCCAATATCTTTACAGCCAGCTTTTCATCATCTGTTAGACGGGACTCGAATAGCTTGCGTGACAGCACCTGAGACCAGCTACCAGGTGCTGCACATAAGTCTACTGCACGCTGTACATCTGTAAGGAATCAACAGTTCATTTAAAAATTCGCTTATAATAAGTTTAAACAAATCTACCTTCGAATATTTTAAACTCCTCGTCAATGTGCATTAACTTAAAGGCGCTGCGAGCACGCCAACCTTCCTCCTTGGCTTGGCGATAATATATATCGCGTTTGTCCTTTGATGTTTTGCCCATTGTGTATTATTATAAATACATTAGACTTTATTTTATTTTTATATACAATTTAACATTTAAGTATATACAATATGCAGTAAGCGGAATTGGTGGATGACAGCACGTGGCCGGCAAGTGGAATGACAGTTGCTAGCTGTTCCAGCTGACAGCAATGCACTATCATCCAATTTGAAGGAAAAAAATTAAATGACTGATTAAGAATTTATAAAAACGTATGTAATTATCAATTTAATACTTTAAAATGCGAGAAAATAACGTTATTTGAACACGCCATTTCAGACTAAAACGAAAAATCTGTTAGAAATGCTAGGAAAAGTAAATTGTATTGCAATTCTCTTGCTGGGCCTGTTTACCAGTGGATGGGGCTTTTTGGAGCACGATAGCTGGATAACAGTTGAATTACAGCATGCCCTTTCCTCTACAAATCCGGAACAGTTCTCTGATCGTGGCAACATTACCATAGCAAGCCTTAATTCTGGCCAGTCGAATGTAGTGCAAGACTCCTTAACGAAGAGGGAACTGGAGAGCATAAAGGTTTTGGCAAAGCGAGACGACTTCTATCGCGTAAAGGCCACGGTGGTGTATCCGAATGGCAATAAGCAGCAGTTTTTAACATCCACAAAAGCTTGTAGCTTGCTGCAGGCACAATTCAATGACATACTTTGGATTTCATTGGATGCAAATGGATTTGTAACGGGCATCACCACTTCACAGGATACGGTAACCAAGGGCGCCGATTGCGGCACAAGCGATGTGTTGCAGATTCAGGAAACCAGCTTCAATACTGATGTTATCATAAGGCATTCCGAGCTTGCGCCCGTGCCCGATACCGGCAGCTTCATTCAGAAGTTCGAGCGCGAGGCCAAGGAACGCGGTGAAGTGCGTGATAACAGAGGCTTCTTTGCCAAATACTGGATGTACATTGTTCCCGTTGTGCTGCTAGTGCTGATTTCTGGCGCTACAAACCAGGATGCCGCCAAATAATCAGCAAATTGTGTGTAGCATAAAATTAAATTAAAGTTAGCCTATTATTGTTTGCAATTAAACAAATATGGAAGTATACCAAATATAACTATATTTGTACAAGCATCTATCACACTAAACTCAATCGTTGTCATTATCAATACCCATAGCCTTGTCAAAGTCCTCCTCACTAATCTTGTTTTTCTTGAGGCGTTTAAAAAGTCTGATGTCGCTGGCTAGCTCATCCAGATCCTCTTGTGTGTATTTCTGTTTATGCTTTCGTTTTGTGCCGCCCGCTTCCGCTTGACGTTTGCGTTCCTTTTTTGCTTTACGCAGCTCCTTTTTGGTCTTTGTATCCAATTTGGCTTTTTTCGTTTGGTCCCAGGACTCTGTGCGTTTCATGTGCAGCTTTTGTTTGCCGGGCCATTTACCCGTCTCCTCGTAGGTTTGCAGTTTTTGCTTGCGCACCTGCTCCTTTTGAACATTCTTATAGGCAACCTTGTTTAGATCGAACTCAAACGAAGGCGCTATGAAGCCGCTGCCTTGGTAGTTCTTAAACTCTGGCATACGTGGCAGCTGCAGCAATCCATAAGCAGTAGCCATCTTGCCCAGATCCAGATCCTTGAGCCTTAAAATAGCGTTGCATTCGTGCTTGGTGTACGCACGCACGTGGGAAACAAAAGCGCGCATGCCCTTGTCGTAGATAGCCTTATCGGCCGCTTGAACTTGATGCAATTGTGCCACAGTGGAGTTCAGCTGATCCTCTGATATTTCAAAGCAGGTTTCTTCGAGTTCACTCAGCTCTACTTTCTGGTTTATCTTTAGAAACTTAACATAGGCGTCCTCGCTGGGTAATAAGAACACTAAGGCATTACCTTCGTTGCCCTGACGCGCAGTGCGTCCAACACGATGCACAAAGCTAGATGCATTTGAGGGCGGATCCCACTGCACTACCCACTCAATCTCAGGTACATCCAGTCCACGAGCAAGAACATCTGTACAGAGCAGCACAGCCTGGGATTCTTTACGAAAACGCTCCACAATGTTAGCGCGTTTAGTTTTCATCTTGCCATGTATTCCCAACACGCTGCGTTCTGGCAGCAATGGTGGCAGCGTTTCCGCCCAGTATTCAACACAGGCGCAGGTGGGAAAGAAAACCATAACCTTGGCGCCTCCAGTGGTAGGTGAACGCAAGAACTGCAATAGCGATAGAAACTTGCGCTCTGGCTCAACGATTCTGTAAAAGTTTTGTAAACGTGCAGGCGTATTCACGGAAGCCTTCTCCTTGACAGACACCAGCACGGGATTGCGTAGACCTGCACGTATCAGATCCGTTACCTCAGTGGTCTGTGTGGCTGAGAAGAGTCCAGTACGTCGCTGTCTTGGCAGATAGGCAAGAATGTTACTAACGCTGGCCTTGAAGCCCATGTCCAGCAGACGATCCGCCTCATCGAGTACAAGAAACTCCAGACTTTTGACGCGCGAAGCCAAATTCAAATCGTCTCCCTTACGTTGAAACAGATCCTCCAGGCGTCCAGGAGTACATACCAATATGCTTGGCGACTGTTTCTTCATTGTGATGATGTCCTCCTCTATACTGTTACCGCCCACAATGAGCTGCTGATTCAGATGCTCCAGCTCCTCGTGTTCCAGGAATTGTGCAAGCACATCCGAAATTTGGCGTGCCAATTCACGTGTGGGCGAAATAATCAGCGCACCTATTTCCTTAGGACCCCATGGCGTCTCCTTATGTCGTCTCTGGAGCATCTCTAGAAGTGGCACCAAGAACGCCAATGTTTTTCCACTGCCAGTAACAGCCTCAGCGGAGACATCCTTACGCCCCACCAGCAATGGAATGGTCGCTGTTTGTACAGGTGTCATCAGCTTAAATCCAAACCCTTGCAGGACCTCCAGCACAGGATCTGATAGTGGAGGTTCCAAAGCGCTCCATGCTTTCCGTGACATTGTTGATTATAGTAAGTGTTGCCACATTATGCGACCAAATGGCGAGCTAAATTTTTAATTTTCAACTTGGTGGCAACACTGATTCAGTAGTTCGCTCATTAGTTCATTGGTTCTAACAAACACACTCGATCGTTATTTTTGAAAATATGGAATTTAAAGCAATGAAATAGATTTCATTATTGAATCAGAATAAAAATGATAATACATATTTAGTCATGATAAATAATGGATATTTAAAAATTGTAATGGAAAGCTCCGTTACAAGATTTGACCCATTAATGCCACAGAATATATTTGTTTCCCAAACATAAGTTAGAGTAAAATTTATGAATAGCAAAAGAAAACAATGAAATCGAGCTTTTAATATTTAATTTAAAATACTGTAAAATATATATGTTTTTATGTAAATACAAATTTAAATATAATTTCATTAGACACTAAATACAACTTTTCGTTATACCGCTTTTGAATTCGTATTACACATTTACTTAATTTTTAAAAACTCATACGATTGGAAATACGTATGCTCCCGACAAAGATACAAAGCTGATGTTTCCTGTTGCAATAAAAGAAGTGAATGCAAAAAAAAAGTTCACATTTAAAGATATAATTTGTATAACTATAAATTTTTGGACATTATTCTTATCAAAAGTGTTTGCAAAAATATTATGGAATTTCGATGTGACTGCTAATTTTGACCTGTAGACAATCCAAACGTAAAATTTGATTTTTTCGCATTTGTTCCTATCGGTTTTTAGCGGTTCACATTTAAAGGCAAATTGAGTGTGCTTAAATGCCAGCTCCATTCGGCTTTGCACCAAGGCTTTTATAGGGCCGCCCACCATTGCGCTCCCATTCACGATTAAACTCATGTTCTAGTATCTCGGCGCCACGCTTACGCGTCAGACCCGTCTCCTCCAAGCTCAACTCGCACATCTGCATGTCATCCGTGCCGGCAACTAGCAAAATGGGCGGCTTATCAGCATGCAACTCCATTTGTCGAGCAATCCACTGGCCATCAAAGTGAGCGTACCACAAGCCGCGCTTAGCTGAATTTAAATGAGACTTTAATACAAGAATCGTATAATTACTCGGTTACTTACTGTTATCGGGCGCATTTGCACGCATAAATGGTATGCGGAAGAAACGGTGCTGAGCCGTGACAATTTCCTGTATGGGCTGCACCAGAGGTGGCTGCTTGAAGGCTATCAAAATGGCAAGTTTAGTATTTTATGGCTATTTTTAATGCATTGCACATCTTACCGGCCTCCATGACGCTGCGTGGCGCACGCTCATTCTCATCCATGGTGGTGCGTTTGCGGTTCTTTGCCTTCCAGGCATGATACACCTTCAAGCGGCGATGGAACTCTTGACGACAGGCCTAACAAAAACAATAAGTAAATATGTGTAACTAATATTTATTATGCATGCTTACCTCTAGCAGTTCAATATCACAGGACGTGTTGATAGCATCGCGTAGCTCGGAGTACTTCCATTTGGACAAGTCGTACTTTTGTTTACCCAATGCTTGCTGCTGAGCGCGCACGTTCTCCGATCTAATTTAGATAATCGGCGATTAGTCAACAAAAACATTAACATATCTTTATAGTTCACAAAAAGCTACAGCGAAGTGAGTTATAGATGGGATTTAATGAGCATTTTAATAAAATTAATACTACTAAACTAATAGCCAATTTATTTACAATATTAAGTATGCTTGATTAGTATGAATAGTATACAAGTTTATAGGGTATATTAGTAATTTGGTTAGAGAGAAAAGTTTTCAAAAACCAGCACCAACTCACTTAGTTAAATATCGCGAAGCAATGTTTGACACAACTTGTGAAAAACTTGTTCAAAAATATTGTAAAGAAGAAGTAAAGTATATTGTAATATTTTTAAGTTCATACAGTCCAATTAGTTTTTGTTTAAAGCAGTTAAAGAAAGCATAAATATTTGTTTAAAATATATAGTACAATAACAAATTATAAAGCGTGCTATACCTGATCAGTTTGTTGGGACCCATGGGAGACGCGTCATTGTTACCACCACTGTGTATTTGTTGGATTTTTTGTGTATATTGTGTGTGTGTGTGTGGGTTGTAAATTGTGTAGAAAAGATTGCGT